>NC_065438.1:10000000-10300000 GCF_024364675.1 Aethina tumida
AATTTAAAAATGTAAATACTAAATTTTAAAAATTTAATTATTAAAATTTTAAATATTAATATTTAAAAATTTAAATACAAAATTTTAAAAATTTAATTATTAAAACTTTAAATTTTAAAATTTAAAAATTTAAATACTAAATTTTAAAAATTTAAGTATTAAAACTTTAAATTTTAAAATTTAAAAATTTAAATACTAAATTTTAAAAATTTAATTATTAAAACTTTAAATTTTAAAATTTAAATACTAAATTTTAAAAATTTAATTATTAAAATTTTAAATTTTAAAATTTAAAAATTTAAATACTAAATTTTAAAAAATTAAATATTAAAATTTTAAATTTTAAAATTTAAAAATTTAAATACTAGATTTTAAAAATTTAATTATTAAAACTTTAAATTTTAAAATTTAAAAACTTAAATATTAAATTTTAAAACTTTAATTATTAAAAATTTAAATTTTAAAATTTAAAAATTTAAATTTTGAAATTTAAAAATTTAAATACAAAATTTTAAAAATTTAATTATTAAAATTTTAAATTTTAAAATTTAAAAATTTAAATACTAAATTTTAAAAATTTAATTATTGAAACTTTAAATTTTAAAATTTAAAAACTAAATTTTAAAAATTTAATTATTAAAACTTTAAATTTTAAAATTTAAAAATTTAAATACTAAATTTTAAAAATTTAATTATTAAAATTTTAAATTTTAAAATTTAAAAATTTAAATACTAAATTTTAAAAAGTTAATTATGAAAATTATAAATTTTAAAATTTAAAAATTTAAATTTTAAAATTTAAAAATTTAAATACTAAATTTTAAAAATTTAATTATTAAAACTTTAAATTTTAAAATTTAAAAATTTAAATACTAAATTTTAAAAATTTAATTATTAAAACTTTAAAATTTAAAATTTAAAAATTTAAATACTAAATTTTAAAAATTTATTTATTAAAACTTTAAATTTTAAAATTTAAAAATTTAAATACTAAATATTAAAAATTTAATTATTAAAACTTTAAATTTTAAAATTTAAAAATTTAAATACTAAATTTTAAAAATTTAAGTATTAAAACTTTAAATTTTAAAATTTAAAAATTTAAATACTAAATTTTAAAAATTTAATTATTAAAATTTTAAATTTTAAAATTTAAAAATTTAAATACTAAATTTTAAAAATTTAATTATTAAAACTTTAAATTTTAAAATTTTAAAATTTAAATACTAACTTTTAAAAATTTATTTATTAAAATTTTAAATTTTAAAATTTAAAAATTTAAATCCTAAATTTTAAAAATTTAATTATTAAAACTTTAAATTTTAAAATTTAAAAATTTAAATACTAAATTTTAAAAATCTAATTATTAAAATTTTAAATTATAAAATTTAAAAATTTAAACTTTAAAATTTAAAACTTTAAATACTAAAGTTTAAAAATTTAATTATTAAAACTTTAAATCTTAAAATTTAAAAATTTAAATACTAAATTTTAAAAATTTAATTATTAAAATTTTAAATTTTAAAATTTAAAAATTTAAATACTAAATTTTAAAAATTTAATTATTAAAACTTTAAATTTTAAAATTTATAAATTTAAATACTAAATTTTAAAAATTTAATTATTAAAATTTTAAATTTTAAAATTTAAAAATTTAAATACTAAATTTTAAAAATTTAATTATTATAATTTTAAATTTTAAAATTTAAAAATTTAAATACTAAATTTTAAAAATTTAATTATTAAAACTTTAAATTTTAAAATTTAAAAATTTAAATACTAAATTTTTAAAATTTAATTATTAAAACTTTAAATTTTAAAATTTAAAAATTTAAATACAAAATTTTTAAAGTTTATTTATTAAAATTTTAGTTTTAAAATTTATAAATTTAAATACTAAATATTAAAAATTTATTTATTGAAACTTTAAATTTTAAAATTTAAAAATTTAAATACTAAATTTTAAAAATTTAATTATTAAAATTTTAAATTTTAAAATTTAAAAATTTAAATACTAAATTTTAAAAATTTAATTATTAAAATTTTAAATTTTAAAATTTAAAAATTTAAATTTTAAAATTTAAAAATTTAAATACTAAATTTTAAAAATTTAATTATTAAAACTTTAAATTTTAAAATTTAAAAATTTAAATACTAAATTTTAAAAATTTAATTATTAAAACTTTATATTTTAAAATTTAAAAATTTAAATACTAAATTTTAAAAGTTTATTTATTAAAACTTTAAATTTTAAAATTTATAAATTTAAATACTAAATATTAAAAATTTATTTATTAAAAATTTAAATTTTAAAATTTAAAAATTTAAATACTACATTTTAAAAATTTAATTATTAAAATTTTAAATTTTAAAATTTAAAAATTTAAATTTTAAAATTTAAAAATTTAAATACTAAATTTTAAAAATTTAATTATTAAAATTTTAAATTTTAAAATTTAAAAATGTAAATACTAAATTTTAAAAATTTAATTATTAAAATTTTAAATATTAATATTTAAAAATTTAAATACTAAATTTTAAAAATTTAATTATTAAAACTTTAAATTTTAAAATTTAAAAATTTAAATACTAAATTTTAAAAATTTAAGTATTAAAACTTTAAATACTAAATTTTAAAATTTTAATTATTAAAATTTAATTATTAAAACTTTAAATTTTAAAATTTAAAAATTTAAATACTAAATTTTAAATATTTAATTATAAAAACTTTAAATTTTAAAATTTTAAAATTTAAATACTAAATTTTAAAAATATAATTATTAAAATTTTAAATTTTAAAATTTAAAAATTTAAATACTAAATTTTAAAAATTTAAATATTAAAATTTTAAATTTTAAAATTTAAAAATTTAAATACTAAATTTTAAAAATTTAATTATTAAAAATTTAAATTTTAAAATTTAAAAATTTAAATACTAAATTTTAAAAATTTAATTATTAAAATTTTAAATTTTAAAATTTAAAAATTTAAATACTAAATTTTAAATATTTAATTATTAAAATTTTAAATTTTAATATTTAAAAATTTAAATACTAAATTTTAAAAATTTAATTATTAAAACTTTAAATTTTAAAATTTAAAAATTTAAATTTTAAAATTTAAAAATTTAAATACTAAATTTTAAAAAGTTAATTATTAAAATTCTAAATTTTAAAATTTAAAATTTTAAATTTTGAAATTTAAAAATTTAAATTTTAAAATTTAAAAACTAAATTTTAAAAATTTAATTATTAAAATTTTAAATTTTAAAATTTAAAAATTTAAATTTTAAAATTTAAAAATTTAAATACTAAATTTTAAAAATTTAAGTATTAAAACTTTAAATTTTAAAATTTAAAAATTTAAATACTAAATTTTAAAAATTTAATTATTAAAATTTTAAATTTTAAAATTTAAAAATTTAAATACTAAATTTTAAAAATTTAATTATTAAAATTTTAAATTTTAAAATTTAAAAATTTAAATACTAAATTATAAAAGTTTAATTATTAAAATTTAAATTTTAAAATTTAAAAATTTAAATACTAAATTTTAAAAATTTAATTATTAAAACTTTAAATTTTAAAATTTTAAAATTTAAATACTAAATTTTAAAAATTTAAAATTTAAATACTAAATTTTAAAAATTTAATTATTAAAATTTTAAATTTTAAAATTTAAAAATTTAAATACTAAATTTTAAAAATTTAATTATTAAAATTTTAAATTTTAAAATTTAAAAATTTAAATACTAAATTTTAAAAATTTAATTATTAAGATTTTAAATTTTAATATTTAAAAATTTAAATTTTAAAATTTAAAAATTTAAGTACTAAATTTTAAAAATTTAATTATTAAAACTTTAAATTTTAAAATTTAAAAATTTAAATACTAAATTTTAAAAATTTAATTATTAAAATTTTAAATTTTAAAATTTAAAAATTTAAATACTAAATTTTAAAAAGTTAATTATTAAAATTTTAAATTTTAAAATTTAAAAATTTAAATTTTAAAATTTAAAAATTTAAATACTAAATTTTGAAAAATTTAATTATTAAAACTTTAAATTTTAAAATTTAAAAATTAAAATACTAAATTTTAAAAATGTAATTATTAAAACTTTAAAATTTAAAATTTAAAAATTTAAATACTAAATTTTAAAAATTTATTTATTAAAACTTTAAATTTTAAAATTTAAAAATTTAAATACTAAATTTTAAAAATTTAGTTATTAAAATTTTAAATTTTAAAATTTAAAAATGTAAATACTAAATTTTAAAAATTTAATTATTAAAATTTTAAATATTAATATTTAAAAATTTAAATACAAAATTTTAAAAATTTAATTATTAAAACTTTAAATTTTAAAATTTAAAAATTTAAATACTAAATTTTTAAAATTTAAGTATTAAAACTTTAAATTTTAAAATTTAAAAATTTAAATACTAAATTTTAAAAATTTAATTATTAAAACTTTAAATTTTAAAATTCAAAAATTTAAATACTAAATTTTAAAAATTTAATTATTAAAACTTTAAATTTTAAAATTTAAATACTAAATTTTAAAAATTTAATTATTAAAATTTTAAATTTTAAAATTTAAAAATTTAAATACTAAATTTTAAAAAATTAAATATTAAAATTTTAAATTTTAAAATTTAAAAATTTAAATACTAGATTTTAAAAATTTAATTATTAAAACTTTAAATTTTAAAATTTAAAAACTTAAATATTAAATTTTAAAACTTTAATTATTAAAAATTTAAATTTTAAAATTTAAAAATTTAAATTTTGAAATTTAAAAATTTAAATACAAAATTTTAAAAATTTAATTATTAAAATTTTAAATTTTAAAATTTAAAAATTTAAATACTAAATTTTAAAAATTTAATTATTGAAACTTTAAATTTTAAAATTTAAAAATTTAAATACTAAATTTTAAAAATTTAATTATTAAAATTTTAAATTTTAAAATTTAAAAATTTAAATACTAAATTTTAAAAAGTTAATTATGAAAATTATAAATTTTAAAATTTAAAAATTTAAATTTTAAAATTTAAAAATTTAAATACTAAATTTTAAAAATTTAATTATTAAAACTTTAAATTTTAAAATTTAAAAATTTAAATACTAAATTTTAAAAATTTAATTATTAAAACTTTAAAATTTAAAATTTAAAAATTTAAATACTAAATTTTAAAAATTTATTTATTAAAACTTCAAATTTTAAAATTTAAAAATTTAAATACTAAATATTAAAAATTTAATTATTAAAACTTTAAATTTTAAAATTTAAAAATTTAAATACTAAATTTTAAAAATTTAAGTATTAAAACTTTAAATTTTAAAATTTAAAAATTTAAATACTAAATTTTAAAAATTTAATTATTAAAATTTTAAATTTTAAAATTTAAAAATTTAAATTTTAAAATTTAAATACCAAATTATAAAAGTTTAATTATTAAAACTTAAATTTTAAAATTTAAAAATTTAAATACTAAATTTTAAAAATTTAAGTATTAAAACTTTAAATTTTAAAGTTTAAAAATTTAAATACTAAATTTTAAAAATTTAATTATTAAAACTTTAAATTTTAAAATTCAAAAATTTAAATACTAAATTTTAAAAATTTAATTATTAAAACTTTAAATTTTAAAATTTAAATACTAAATTTTAAAAATTTAATTATTAAAATTTTAAATTTTAAAATTTAAAAATTTAAATACTAAATTTTAAAAAATTAAATATTAAAATTTTAAATTTTAAAATTTAAAAATTTAAATACTAGATTTTAAAAATTTAATTATTAAAACTTTAAATTTTAAAATTTAAAAACTTAAATATTAAATTTTAAAACTTTAATTATTAAAAATTTAAATTTTAAAATTTAAAAATTTAAATTTTGAAATTTAAAAATTTAAATACTAAATTTTAAAAAGTTAATTATGAAAATTATAAATTTTAAAATTTAAAAATTTAAATTTTAAAATTTAAAAATTTAAATACTAAATTTTAAAAATTTAATTATTAAAATTTTAAATTTTAAAATTTAAAAATTTAAATACTAAATTTTAAAAATTTAATTATTAAAACTTTAAATTTTAAAATTTAAAAATTTAAATACTAAATTTTAAAAATTTAATTATTAAAACTTTAAAATTTAAAATTTAAAAATTTAAATACTAAATTTTAAAAATTTATTTATTAAAACTTTAAATTTTAAAATTTAAAAATTTAAATACTAAATATTAAAAATTTAATTATTAAAACTTTAAATTTTAAAATTTAAAAATTTAAATACTAAATTTTAAAAATTTAAGTATTAAAACTTTAAATTTTAAAATTTAAAAATTTAAATACTAAATTTTAAAAATTTAATTATTAAAATTTTAAATTTTAAAATTTAAAAATTTAAATTTTAAAATTTAAATACCAAATTATAAAAGTTTAATTATTAAAACTTAAATTTTAAAATTTAAATACTAAATTTTAAAAATTTAAGTATTAAAACTTTAAATTTTAAAATTTAAAAATTTAAATACTAAATTTTAAAAATTTAATTATTAAAACTTTAAATTTTAAAATTCAAAAATTTAAATACTAAATTTTAAAAATTTAATTATTAAAACTTTAAATTTTAAAATTTAAATACTAAATTTTAAAAATTTAATTATTAAAATTTTAAATTTTAAAATTTAAAAATTTAAATACTAAATTTTAAAAAATTAAATATTAAAATTTTAAATTTTAAAATTTAAAAATTTAAATACTAGATTTTAAAAATTTAATTATTAAAACTTTAAATTTTAAAATTTAAAAACTTAAATATTAAATTTTAAAACTTTAATTATTAAAAATTTAAATTTTAAAATTTAAAAATTTAAATTTTGAAATTTAAAAATTTAAATACAAAATTTTAAAAATTTAATTATTAAAATTTTAAATTTTAAAATTTAAAAATTTAAATACTAAATTTTAAAAATTTAATTATTGAAACTTTAAATTTTAAAATTTAAAAATTTAAATACTAAATTTTAAAAATTTAATTATTAAAACTTTAAATTTTAAAATTTAAAAATTTAAATACTAAATTTTAAAAATTTAATTATTAAAATTTTAAATTTTAAAATTTAAAAATTTAAATACTAAATTTTAAAAAGTTAATTATGAAAATTATAAATTTTAAAATTTAAAAATTTAAATTTTAAAATTTAAAAATTTAAATACTAAATTTTAAAAATTTAATTATTAAAACTTTAAATTTTAAAATTTAAAAATTTAAATACTAAATTTTAAAAATTTAATTATTAAAACTTTAAAATTTAAAATTTAAAAATTTAAATACTAAATTTTAAAAATTTATTTATTAAAACTTTAAATTTTAAAATTTAAAAATTTAAATACTAAATATTAAAAATTTAATTATTAAAACTTTAAATTTTAAAATTTAAAAATTTAAATACTAAATTTTAAAAATTTAAGTATTAAAACTTTAAATTTTAAAATTTAAAAATTTAAATACTAAATTTTAAAAATTTAATTATTAAAATTTTAAATTTTAAAATTTAAAAATTTAAATTTTAAAATTTAAATACCAAATTATAAAAGTTTAATTATTAAAACTTAAATTTTAAAATTTAAAAATTTAAATACTAAATTTTAAAAATTTAAGAATTAAAACTTTAAATTTAAAAATTTAAAAATTTAGTTACTAAATTTTAAAAATTTAATTATTAAAATTTTAAATTTTAAAATTTAAAAATTTTAATTTTAAAATTTAAAAATTTAAATACCAAATTATAAAAGTTTAATTATTAAAACTTAAATTTTAAAATTTAAATAATAAATTTTAAAAATTTAATTATTAAAACTTTAAATTTTAAAATTTAAAAATTTTAATTTTAAAATTTAAAAATTTAAATACCAAATTATAAAAGTTTAATTATTAAAAATTAAATTTTAAAATTTAAAAATTTAAATACTAAATTTTAAAAATTTAATTATTAAAACTTAAAATTTTAATATTTAAAAATTTAAATTTTAAAATTTAAAAATTTAAATACTAAATTTTAAAAATTTAATTATTAAAACTTTAAATTTTAAAATTTAAAAATTTAAATACTAAATTTTAAAAATTTAATTATTAAAACTTTAAATTTTAAAATTTAAAAATTTAAATACTAAATTTTAAAAATTTAATTATTAAACCTTTAAATTTTAAAATTTAAAAATTTAAATACTAAATTTTAAAAATTTAATTATTAAAATTTTAAATTTTAAAATTAAAAAAATTTAAATTTTAAAATTTAAAAATTTAAATACTAAATTTTAAAAATTTAATTATTAAAACTTTAAATCTTAAAATTTAAAAATTTAAATATAAATTTTAAAAATTCAATTATTAAAATTTTAAATTTTAAAATTTAAAAATTTAAATACTAAATTTTAAAAATTTAATTATTAAAATTTTAAATTTTAAAATTTAAAAATTTAAATTTTAAAATTTAAAAATTTAAATACTAAATTTTAAAAATTTAATTATTAAAACTTTAAATTTTAAAATTTAAAAATTTAAATACTAAATTTTTAAAATTTAATTATTAAAACTTTAAATATTAAAATTTAAAAATTTAAATACTAAATTTTAAAAATTTATTTATTAAAATTTTAAATTTTAAAATTTAAAAATTAAATACTAAATATTAAAAATTTATTTATTAAAACTTTATATTTTAAAATTTAAAAATTTAAATACTAAATTTTAAAAATTTAATTATTAAAATTTTAAATTTTAAAATTTAAAAATTTAAATTTTAAAATTTAAAAATTTAAATACTAAATTTTAAAAATTCAATTATTAAAACTTTAAATTTTAAAATTTAAAAATTTAAATACTAAATTTTAAAAATTTACTTATTAAAACTTTAAAATTTAAAATTTAAAAATTTAAATACTAAATTTTAAAAATTTATTTATAAAAGCTTTAAATTTTAAAATTTAAAAATTTAAATACTAAATTTTAAAAATTTAATTATTAAAATTTTAAATTTTAAAATTTAAAAATGTAAATACTAAATTTTAAAAATTTAATTATTAAAATTTTAAATATTAATATTTAAAAATTTAAATACTAAATTTTAAAAATTTAATTATTAAAACTTTAAATTTTAAAATTTAAAAATTTAAATACAAAATTTTAAAAATTTAAGTATTAAAACTTTAAATTTTAAAATTTAAAAATTTAAATACTAAATTTTAAAAACTTAATTATTAAAACTTTAAATTTTAAAATTTAAAGTTTTAATAATAATAATTTTAAATTTTAAAATTTAAAAATTTAAATTTTAAAATTTAAAAATTTAAATACTAAATTATAAAAATTTAATTATTAAAACTTTAAATTTTAAAATTTAAAAATTTAAATACTAAATTTTAAAAATTTAATTATTAAAACTTTAAATTTTAAAATTTTAAAATTTAAATACTAAATTTTAAAAATTTAATTATTAAAATTTTAAATTTTAAAATTTAAAAATTTAAATACTAAATTTTAAAAATTTAAATATTAAAATTTTATATTTTAAAATTTAAAAATTTAAATACTAGATTTTAAAAATTTAATTATTAAAACTTTAAATTTTAAAATTTAAAAACTTAAATATTAAATTTTAAAACTTTAAATTTTAAAATTTAAAAATTTAAATTTTGAAATTTAAAAATTTAAATACTAAATTTTAAAAATTTAATTATTAAAATTTTAAATTTTGAAATTTAAAAATTTAAATACTAAATTTTAAAAATTTAGTTATTAAAACTTTAATTTTTAAAATTTAAAAATTTAAATACTAAATTTTTAAAATTTAATTATTAAAACTTTAAATATTAAAATTTAAAAATTTAAATACTAAATTTTAAAAATTTATTTATTAAAATTTTAAATTTTAAAATTTAAAAATTAAATACTAAATATTAAAAATTTATTTATTAAAACTTTATATTTTAAAATTTAAAAATTTAAATACTAAATTTTAAAAATTTAATTATTAAAATTTTAAATTTTAAAATTTAAAAATTTAAATTTTAAAATTTAAAAATTTAAATACTAAATTTTAAAAATTCAATTATTAAAACTTTAAATTTTAAAATTTAAAAATTTAAATACTAAATTTTAAAAATTTACTTATTAAAACTTTAAAATTTAAAATTTAAAAATTTAAATACTAAATTTTAAAAATTTATTTATAAAAGCTTTAAATTTTAAAATTTAAAAATTTAAATACTAAATTTTAAAAATTTAATTATTAAAATTTTAAATTTTAAAATTTAAAAATGTAAATACTAAATTTTAAAAATTTAATTATTAAAATTTTAAATATTAATATTTAAAAATTTAAATACTAAATTTTAAAAATTTAATTATTAAAACTTTAAATTTTAAAATTTAAAAATTTAAATACAAAATTTTAAAAATTTAAGTATTAAAACTTTAAATTTTAAAATTTAAAAATTTAAATACTAAATTTTAAAAACTTAATTATTAAAACTTTAAATTTTAAAATTTAAAGTTTTAATAATAATAATTTTAAATTTTAAAATTTAAAAATTTAAATTTTAAAATTTAAAAATTTAAATACTAAATTATAAAAATTTAATTATTAAAACTTTAAATTTTAAAATTTAAAAATTTAAATACTAAATTTTAAAAATTTAATTATTAAAACTTTAAATTTTAAAATTTTAAAATTTAAATACTAAATTTTAAAAATTTAATTATTAAAATTTTAAATTTTAAAATTTAAAAATTTAAATACTAAATTTTAAAAATTTAAATATTAAAATTTTATATTTTAAAATTTAAAAATTTAAATACTAGATTTTAAAAATTTAATTATTAAAACTTTAAATTTTAAAATTTAAAAACTTAAATATTAAATTTTAAAACTTTAAATTTTAAAATTTAAAAATTTAAATTTTGAAATTTAAAAATTTAAATACTAAATTTTAAAAATTTAATTATTAAAATTTTAAATTTTGAAATTTAAAAATTTAAATACTAAATTTTAAAAATTTAGTTATTAAAACTTTAATTTTTAAAATTTAAAAATTTAAATTTTAAAATTTAAAAATTTAAATACTAAATTTTTAAAATTTAATTATTAAAACTTTAAATATTAAAATTTAAAAATTTAAATACTAAATTTTAAAAATTTATTTATTAAAATTTTAAATTTTAAAATTTAAAAATTAAATACTAAATATTAAAAATTTATTTATTAAAACTTTATATTTTAAAATTTAAAAATTTAAATACTAAATTTTAAAAATTTAATTATTAAAATTTTAAATTTTAAAATTTAAAAATTTAAATTTTAAAATTTAAAAATTTAAATACTAAATTTTAAAAATTCAATTATTAAAACTTTAAATTTTAAAATTTAAAAATTTAAATACTAAATTTTAAAAATTTACTTATTAAAACTTTAAAATTTAAAATTTAAAAATTTAAATACTAAATTTTAAAAATTTATTTATAAAAGCTTTAAATTTTAAAATTTAAAAATTTAAATACTAAATTTTAAAAATTTAATTATTAAAATTTTAAATTTTAAAATTTAAAAATGTAAATACTAAATTTTAAAAATTTAATTATTAAAATTTTAAATATTAATATTTAAAAATTTAAATACTAAATTTTAAAAATTTAATTATTAAAACTTTAAATTTTAAAATTTAAAAATTTAAATACAAAATTTTAAAAATTTAAGTATTAAAACTTTAAATTTTAAAATTTAAAAATTTAAATACTAAATTTTAAAAACTTAATTATTAAAACTTTAAATTTTAAAATTTAAAGTTTTAATAATAATAATTTTAAATTTTAAAATTTAAAAATTTAAATTTTAAAATTTAAAAATTTAAATACTAAATTATAAAAATTTAATTATTAAAACTTTAAATTTTAAAATTTAAAAATTTAAATACTAAATTATAAAAATTTAATTATTAAAACTTTAAATTTTAAAATTTTAAAATTTAAATACTAAATTTTAAAAATTTAATTATTAAAATTTTAAATTTTAAAATTTAAAAATTTAAATACTAAATTTTAAAAATTTAAATATTAAAATTTTATATTTTAAAATTTAAAAATTTAAATACTAGATTTTAAAAATTTAATTATTAAAACTTTAAATTTTAAAATTTAAAAACTTAAATATTAAATTTTAAAACTTTAAATTTTAAAATTTAAAAATTTAAATTTTGAAATTTAAAAATTTAAATACTAAATTTTAAAAATTTAATTATTAAAATTTTAAATTTTGAAATTTAAAAATTTAAATACTAAATTTTAAAAATTTAGTTATTAAAACTTTAATTTTTAAAATTTAAAAATTTAAATTTTAAAATTTAAAAATTTAAATACTAAATTTTAAAAATTTAATTATTAAAATTTTAAATTTTAAAATTTAAAAATTTAAATTATAAAATTTAAAAATTTAAATACTAAATTTTAAAAATTTAATTATTAAAATTTTAAATTTTAAAATTTAAAAATGTAAATACTAAATTTTAAAAATTTAATTATTAAAATTTTAAATATTAATATTTAAAAATTTAAATACTAAATTTTAAAAATTTAATTATTAAAACTTTAAATTTTAAAATTTAAAAATTTAAACACTAAATTTTAAAAATTTAAGTATTAAAACTTTAAATACTAAATTTTAAAATTTTAATTATTAAAATTTAATTATTAAAACTTTAAATTTTAAAATTTAAAAATTTAAATGCTAAATTTTAAAAATTTAATTATAATAACTTTAAATTTTAAAATTTTAAAATTTAAATACTAAATTTTAAAAATTTAATTATTAAAATTTTAAATTTTAAAATTTAAAAATTTAAATACTAAATTTTAAAAATTTAAATATTAAAATTTTAAATTTTAAAATTTAAAAATTTAAATACTAAATTTTAAAAATTTAATTATTAAAACTTTAAATTTTAAAATATAAAAATTTAAATACTAAATTTTAAAAATTTAATTATTAAAATTTTAAATTTTAAAATTTAAATACTAAATTTTAAAAATTTAATTATTAAAACTTTAAATTTTAAAATTTAAAAATTTAAATTTTAAAATTTAAAAATTTAAATACTAAATTTTAAAAAGTTAATTATTAAAATTTTAAATTTTAAAATTTAAAAATTTTAAATTTAAAAATTTTTTTTAAAATTTAAAAATTTAAATACTAAATTTTAAAAATTTAATTATTAAAATTTTAAATTTTAAAATTTAAAAATTTAAATTTTAAAATTTAAAAATTTAAATACTAAATTTTAAAAATTTAAGTATTAAAACTTTAAATTTTAAAATTTAAAAATTTAAATACTAAATTTTAAAAATTTAATTATTAAAATTTTAAATTTTAAAATTTAAAAATTTAAATACTAAATTTTAAAAATTTAATTATTAAAATTTTAAATTTTAAAATTTAAAAATTTAAATACTAAATTATAAAAGTTTAATTATTAAAATTTAAATTTTAAAATTTAAAAATTTAAATACTAAATTTTAAAAATTTAATTATTAAAACTATAAATTTTACAATTTTAAAATTTAAATACTAAATTTTAAAAATTTAATTATTAAAATTTTCAATTTTAAAATTTAAAAATTTATATACTAAATTTTAAAAATTTAATTATTGAAACTTTAAATTTTAAAATTTTAAAATGTAAATACTAAATTTTAAAAATTTAATTATTAAAATTTTAAATATTAATATTTAAAAATTTAAATACTAAATTTTAAAAATTTAATTATTAAAATTTTAAATTTTAAAATTTAAAAATTTAAATACTAAATTTTAAAAATTTAATTATTAAAATATTAAATTTTAATATTTAAAAATTTAAATTTTAAAATTTAAAAATTTAATTATTAAAACTTTAAATTTTAAAATTTAAAAATTTAAATTTTAAAATTTAAAAATTTAAATACCAAATTATAAAAGTTTAATTATTAAAACTTAAATTTTAAAATTTAAAAATTTAAATACTAAATTTTAAAAATTTAATTATTAAAACTTTAAATTTTAAAATTTAAAAATTTAAATTTTAAAATTTAAAAATGTAAATACTAAATTTTAAAAATTTAATTATTAAAATTTTAAATATTAATATTAAAAAATTTAAATACTAAATTTTAAAAATTTAATTATTAAAACTTTAAATTTTAAAATTTAAAAATTTAAATACTAAATTTTAAAAATTTAAGTATAAAAACTTTAAATTTTAAAATTTTAAAATTTAAATAATAAATTTTAAAAATTTAATTATTAAAATTTTAAATTTTAAAATTTAAAAATTTAAATACTAAAATTTAAAAATTTAAATATTGAAATTTTAAATTTTAAAATTTAAAAATTTAAATACTAAATTTTAAAAATTTAATTATTAAAACTTTAAATTTTAAAATTTAAAAATTTAAATACTAAATTTTAAAAATTTAATTATTAAAACTTTAAATTTTAAAATTTAAAAATTTAAATACTAAATTTTAAAAATTTAATTATTAAAACTTTAAATTTTAATATTTAAAAATTTAAATACTAAATTTTAAAAATTTAATTATTAAAACTTTAAATTTTAAAATTTTAAAATTGAAATACTAAATTTTAAGAATTTAATTATTAAAATTTTAAATTTTAAAATTTTAAAATTTAAATACTAAATTTTAAAAATTTAAAATTTAAATACTAAATTTTAAAAATTTAATTATTAAAATTTTAAATTTTAAAATTTAAAAATTTAAATACTATATTTTAAAAATTTAATTATTAAAATTTTAAATTTTAATATTTAAAAATTTAAATTTTAAAATTTAAAAATATAAATACTAAATTTTAAAAATTTAATTATTAAAACTTTAAATTTTAAAATTTAAAAATTTAAATACTAAATTTTAAAAATTTAATTATTAAAATTTTAAATTTTAAAATTTAAAAATTTAAATACTAAATTTTAAAAAGTTAATTATTAAAATTTTAAATTTTAAAATTTAAAAATTTAAATTTTAAAATTTAAAAATTTAAATACTAAATTTTAAAAATTTAATTATTGAAACTTTAAATTTTAAAATTTAAAAATTTAAATACTAAATTTTAAAATTTAGTTATTAAAACTTTAAAATTTAAAATTTAAAAATTTAAATACTAAATTTTAAAAATTTATTTATTAAAACTTTAAATTTTAAAATTTAAAAATTTAAATACTAAATTTTAAAAATTTAATTATTAAAATTTTAAATATTAATATTTAAAAATTTAAATACTAAATTTTAAAAATTTAATTATTAAAACTTTAAATTTTAAAATTTAAAAATTTAAATACTAAATTTTAAAAATTTAAGTATTAAAACTTTTAATTTTAAAATTTAAAAATTTAAATACTAAATTTTAAAAATTTAATTATTAAAACTTTAAATTTTAAAATTCAAAAATTTAAATACTAAATTTTAAAAATTTAATTATTAAAATTTTAAATTTTAAAATTTAAAAATTTAAATTTTAAAATTTAAAAATTTAAATACTAAATTTTAAAAATTTAATTATTAAAATTTTAAATTTTAAAATTTAAAAATTTAAATTATAAAATTTAAAAATTTAAATACTAAATTTTAAAAATTTAATTATTAAAATTTTAAATTTTAAAATTTAAAAATGTAAATACTAAATTTTAAAAATTTAATTATTAAAATTTTAAATATTAATATTTAAAAATTTAAATACTAAATTTTAAAAATTTAATTATTAAAACTTTAAATTTTAAAATTTAAAAATTTAAACACTAAATTTTAAAAATTTAAGTATTAAAACTTTAAATACTAAATTTTAAAATTTTAATTATTAAAATTTAATTATTAAAACTTTAAATTTTAAAATTTAAAAATTTAAATGCTAAATTTTAAAAATTTAATTATAATAACTTTAAATTTTAAAATTTTAAAATTTAAATACTAATAATTAATTTTAATAATTAAATTTTTAAAATTTAGTATTTAAATTTTTATATTTTAAAATTTAAAGTTTTAATAATTAAATTTTAAAAATTTAAATATTAAAATTTTAAATTTTAAAATTTAAAAATTTAAATACTAAATTTTAAAAATTTAATTATTAAAACTTTAAATTTTAAAATATAAAAATTTAAATACTAAATTTTAAAAATTTAATTATTAAAATTTTAAATTTTAAAATTTAAATACTAAATTTTAAAAATTTAATTATTAAAACTTTAAATTTTAAAATTTAAAAATTTAAATTTTAAAATTTAAAAATTAGATACTAAATTTTAAAAAGTTAATTATTAAAATTTTAAATTTTAAAATTTAAAAATTTTAAATTTAAAAATTTTTTTTAAAATTTAAAAATTTAAATACTAAATTTTAAAAATTTAATTATTAAAATTTTAAATTTTAAAATTTAAAAATTTAAATTTTAAAATTTAAAAATTTAAATACTAAATTTTAAAAATTTAAGTATTAAAACTTTAAATTTTAAAATTTAAAAATTTAAATACTAAATTTTAAAAATTTAATTATTAAAATTTTAAATTTTAAAATTTAAAAATTTAAATACTAAATTTTAAAAATTTAATTATTAAAATTTTAAATTTTAAAATTTAAAAATTTAAATACTAAATTATAAAAGTTTAATTATTAAAATTTAAATTTTAAAATTTAAAAATTTAAATACTAAATTTTAAAAATTTAATTATTAAAACTATAAATTTTACAATTTTAAAATTTAAATACTAAATTTTAAAAATTTAATTATTAAAATTTTCAATTTTAAAATTTAAAAATTTATATACTAAATTTTAAAAATTTAATTATTGAAACTTTAAATTTTAAAATTTTAAAATGTAAATACTAAATTTTAAAAATTTAATTATTAAAATTTTAAATATTAATATTTAAAAATTTAAATACTAAATTTTAAAAATTTAATTATTAAAATTTTAAATTTTAAAATTTAAAAATTTAAATACTAAATTTTAAAAATTTAATTATTAAAATATTAAATTTTAATATTTAAAAATTTAAATTTTAAAATTTATAAATTTAATTATTAAAACTTTAAATTTTAAAATTTAAAAATTTAAATTTTAAAATTTAAAAATTTAAATACCAAATTATAAAAGTTTAATTATTAAAACTTAAATTTTAAAATTTAAAAATTTAAATACTAAATTTTAAAAATTTAATTATTAAAACTTTAAATTTTAAAATTTAAAAATTTAAATTTTAAAATTTAAAAATGTAAATACTAAATTTTAAAAATTTAATTATTAAAATTTTAAATATTAATATTAAAAAATTTAAATACTAAATTTTAAAAATTTAATTATTAAAACTTTAAATTTTAAAATTTAAAAATTTAAATACTAAATTTTAAAAATTTAAGTATTAAAACTTTAAATACTAAATTTTAAAATTTTAATTATTAAAATTTAATTATTAAAACTTTAAATTTTAAAATTTAAAAATTTAAATACTAAATTTTAAAAATTTAATTATAAAAACTTTAAATTTTAAAATTTTAAAATTTAAATACTAAATTTTAAAAATTTAATTATTAAAATTTTAAATTTTAAAATTTAAAAATTTAAATACTAAAATTTAAAAATTTAAATATTGAAATTTTAAATTTTAAAATTTAAAAATTTAAATACTAAATTTTAAAAATTTAATTATTAAAACTTTAAATTTTAAAATTTAAAAATTTAAATACTAAATTTTAAAAATTTAATTATTAAAACTTTAAATTTTAAAATTTAAAAATTTAAATACTAAATTTTAAAAATTTAATTATTAAAACTTTAAATTTTAAAATTTAAAAATTTAAACACTAAATTTTAAAAATTTAAGTATTAAAACTTTAAATACTAAATTTTAAAATTTTAATTATTAAAATTTAATTATTAAAACTTTAAATTTTAAAATTTAAAAATTTAAATGCTAAATTTTAAAAATTTAATTATAATAACTTTAAATTTTAAAATTTTAAAATTTAAATACTAAATTTTAAAAATTTAATTATTAAAATTTTAAATTTTAAAATTTAAAAATTTAAATACTAAATTTTAAAAATTTAAATATTAAAATTTTAAATTTTAAAATTTAAAAATTTAAATACTAAATTTTAAAAATTTAATTATTAAAACTTTAAATTTTAAAATATAAAAATTTAAATACTAAATTTTAAAAATTTAATTATTAAAATTTTAAATTTTAAAATTTAAATACTAAATTTTAAAAATTTAATTATTAAAACTTTAAATTTTAAAATTTAAAAATTTAAATTTTAAAATTTAAAAATTAGATACTAAATTTTAAAAAGTTAATTATTAAAATTTTAAATTTTAAAATTTAAAAATTTTAAATTTAAAAATTTTTTTTAAAATTTAAAAATTTAAATACTAAATTTTAAAAATTTAATTATTAAAATTTTAAATTTTAAAATTTAAAAATTTAAATTTTAAAATTTAAAAATTTAAATACTAAATTTTAAAAATTTAAGTATTAAAACTTTAAATTTTAAAATTTAAAAATTTAAATACTAAATTTTAAAAATTTAATTATTAAAATTTTAAATTTTAAAATTTAAAAATTTAAATACTAAATTTTAAAAATTTAATTATTAAAATTTTAAATTTTAAAATTTAAAAATTTAAATACTAAATTATAAAAGTTTAATTATTAAAATTTAAATTTTAAAATTTAAAAATTTAAATACTAAATTTTAAAAATTTAATTATTAAAACTATAAATTTTACAATTTTAAAATTTAAATACTAAATTTTAAAAATTTAATTATTAAAATTTTCAATTTTAAAATTTAAAAATTTATATACTAAATTTTAAAAATTTAATTATTGAAACTTTAAATTTTAAAATTTTAAAATGTAAATACTAAATTTTAAAAATTTAATTATTAAAATTTTAAATATTAATATTTAAAAATTTAAATACTAAATTTTAAAAATTTAATTATTAAAATTTTAAATTTTAAAATTTAAAAATTTAAATACTAAATTTTAAAAATTTAATTATTAAAATATTAAATTTTAATATTTAAAAATTTAAATTTTAAAATTTATAAATTTAATTATTAAAACTTTAAATTTTAAAATTTAAAAATTTAAATTTTAAAATTTAAAAATTTAAATACCAAATTATAAAAGTTTAATTATTAAAACTTAAATTTTAAAATTTAAAAATTTAAATACTAAATTTTAAAAATTTAATTATTAAAACTTTAAATTTTAAAATTTAAAAATTTAAATTTTAAAATTTAAAAATGTAAATACTAAATTTTAAAAATTTAATTATTAAAATTTTAAATATTAATATTAAAAAATTTAAATACTAAATTTTAAAAATTTAATTATTAAAACTTTAAATTTTAAAATTTAAAAATTTAAATACTAAATTTTAAAAATTTAAGTATTAAAACTTTAAATACTAAATTTTAAAATTTTAATTATTAAAATTTAATTATTAAAACTTTAAATTTTAAAATTTAAAAATTTAAATACTAAATTTTAAAAATTTAATTATAAAAACTTTAAATTTTAAAATTTTAAAATTTAAATACTAAATTTTAAAAATTTAATTATTAAAATTTTAAATTTTAAAATTTAAAAATTTAAATACTAAAATTTAAAAATTTAAATATTGAAATTTTAAATTTTAAAATTTAAAAATTTAAATACTAAATTTTAAAAATTTAATTATTAAAACTTTAAATTTTAAAATTTAAAAATTTAAATACTAAATTTTAAAAATTTAATTATTAAAACTTTAAATTTTAAAATTTAAAAATTTAAATACTAAATTTTAAAAATTTAATTATTAAAACTTTAAATTTTAATATTTAAAAATTTAAATACTAAATTTTAAAAATTTAATTATTAAAACTTTAAATTTTAAAATTTTAAAATTGAAATACTAAATTTTAAGAATTTAATTATTAAAATTTTAAATTTTAAAATTTTAAAATTTAAATACTAAATTTTAAAAATTTAATTATTAAAATTTTAAATTTTAAAATTTAAAAATTTAAATACTATGTTTTAAAAATTTAATTATTAAAATTTTAAATTTTAATATTTAAAAATTTAAATTTTAAAATTTAAAAATTTAAATACTAAATTTTAAAAATTTAATTATTAAAACTTTAAATTTTAAAATTTAAAAATTTAAATACTAAATTTTAAAAATTTAATTATTAAAATTTTAAATTTTAAAATTTAAAAATTTAAATACTAAATTTTAAAAAGTTAATTATTAAAATTTTAAATTTTAAAATTTAAAAATTTAAATTTTAAAATTTAAAAATTTAAATACTAAATTTTAAAAATTTAATTATTGAAACTTTAAATTTTAAAATTTAAAAATTTAAATACTAAATTTTAAAATTTAATTATTAAAACTTTAAAATTTAAAATTTAAAAATTTAAATACTAAATTTTAAAAATTTATTTATTAAAACTTTAAATTTTAAAATTTAAAAATTTAAATACTAAATTTTAAAAATTTAATTATTAAAATTTTAAATATTAATATTTAAAAATTTAAATACTAAATTTTAAAAATTTAATTATTATAACTTTAAATTTTAAAATTTAAAAATTTAAATACTAAATTTTAAAAATTTAAGTATTAAAACTTTTAATTTTAAAATTTAAAAATTTAAATACTAAATTTTAAAAATTTAATTATTAAAACTTTAAATTTTAAAATTCAAAAATTTAAATACTAAATTTTAAAAATTTAATTATTAAAACTTTAAATTTTAAATACTAAATTTTAAAAATTTAATTATTAAAATTTTAAATTTTAAAATTTAAAAATTTAAATACTAAATTTTAAAAAATTAAATATTAAAATTTTAAATATTAAAATTTAAAAATTTAAATACTAGATTTTAAAAATTTAATTATTAAAACTTTAAATTTTAAAATTTAAAAACTTAAATATTAAATTTTAAAACTTTAATTATTAAAACTTTAAATTTTAAAATTTAAAAATTTAAATTTTGAAATTTAAAAATTTAAATACTAAATTTTAAAAATTTAATTATAAAAATTTTAAATTTTAAAATTTAAAAATTTAAATACTAAATTTTAAAAATTTAATTATTGAAACTTTAAATTTTAAAATTTAAAAATTTAAATGCTAAATTTTAAAAATTTAATTATTAAAACTTTAAATTTTAAAATTTAAAAATTTAAATACTAAATTTTAAAAATTTAATTATTAAAATTTTAAATTTTAAAATTTAAAAATTTAAATACTAAATTTTAAAAAGTTAATTATTAAAATTTTAAATTTTAAAATTTAAAAATTTAAATTTTAAAATTTAAAAATTTAAATACTAAATTTTAAAAATTTAATTATTAAAACTTTAAATTTTAAAATTTAAAAATTTAAATACTAAATTTTAAAAATTTAATTATTAAAATTTTAAAATTTAAAATTTAAAAATTTAAATACTAAATTTTAAAAATTTATTTATTAAAACTTTAAATTTTAAAATTTAAAAATTTAAATACTAAATTTTAAAAATTTAATTATTAAAATTTTAAATTTTAAAATTTAAAAATGTAAATACCAAATTTTAAAAATTTAATTATTAAAATTTTAAATATTAATATTTAAAAATTTAAATAATAAATTTTAAAAATTTAATTATTAAAACTTTAAATTTTAAAATTTAAAAATTTAAATACTAAATTTTAAAAATTTAATTATTAAAATTTTAAATTTTAAAATTTAAAAATTTAAATTTTAAAATTTAAAAATTTAAATACCAAATTATAAAAGTTTAATTATTAAAACTTAAATTTTAAAATTTAAAAATTTAAATACTAAATTTTAAAAATTTAAGAATTAAAACTTTAAATTTTAAAATTTAAAAATTTAGATACTAAATTTTAAAAATTTAATTATTAAAATTTTAAATTTTAAAATTTAGAAATTTAAATATTAAATTTTAAAAATTTAATTATTAAAATTTTAAATTTTAATATTTAAAAATTTAAATTTTAAAATTTAAAAATTTAAATACTAAATTTTAAAAATTTAATTATTAAAACTTTAAATTTTAAAATTTAAAAATTTAAATACTAAATTTTAAAAATTTAATTATTAAAATTTTAAATTTTAAAATTTAAAAAATTTAAATTATAAAATTTAAAAATTTAAATAATAAATTTTAAAAATTTAATTATTAAAACTTTAAATTTTAAAATTTAAAAATTTTAATTTTAAAATTTAAAAATTTAAATACCAAATTACAAAAGTTTAATTATTAAAACTTAAATTTTAAAATTTAAAAATTTAAATACTAAATTTTAAAAATTTAATTATTAAAATTTTAAATTTTAATATTTAAAAATTTAAATTTTAAAATTTAAAAATTTAAATACTAAATTTTAAAAATTTAATTATTAAAACTTTAAATTTTAAAATTTAAAAATTTAAATACTAAATTTTAAAAATTTAATTATTAAAATTTTAAATTTTAAAATTTAAAAATTTAAATACTAAATTTTAAAAATTTAATTATTAAAATTTTAAATTTTAACATTAAAAAAATTTAAATTTTAAAATTTAAAAATTTAAATACTAAATTTTAAAAATTTAATTATTAAAACTTTAAATCTTAAAATTTAAAAATTTAAATACTAAATTTTAAAAATTTAATTATTAAAATTTTAAAATTTAAAAATTTAAATTTTAAAATTTAAAAATTTAAATACTAAATTTTAAAAATTTAATTATTAAAACTTTAAATTTTAAAATTTAAAAATTTAAATACTAAATTTTTAAAATTTAATTATTAAAATTTTAAATTTTAAAATTTAAAAATTTAAAAATTTAAATACTAAATTTTAAAAATTTAATTATTAAAACTTTAAATTTTAAAATTTAAAAATTTAAATACTAAATTTTAAAAATTTAATTATTAAAACTTTAAATTTTAAAATTTAAAAATTTAAATACTAAATTTTAAAAATTTAATTATTAAAATTTTAAATTTTAAAATTTAAAAATTTAAATACTAAATTTTAAAAAGTTAATTATTAAAATTTTAAATTTTAAAATTTAAAAATTTAAATTTTAAAATTTAAAAATTTAAATACTAAATTTTAAAAATTTAATTATTGAAACTTTAAATTTTAAAATTTAAAAATTTAAATACTAAATTTTAAAATTTAATTATTAAAACTTTAAAATTTAAAATTTAAAAATTTAAATACTAAATTTTAAAAATTTATTTATTAAAACTTTAAATTTTAAAATTTAAAAATTTAAATACTAAATTTTAAAAATTTAATTATTAAAATTTTAAATATTAATATTTAAAAATTTAAATACTAAATTTTAAAAATTTAATTATTAAAACTTTAAATTTTAAAATTTAAAAATTTAAATACTAAATTTTAAAAATTTAAGTATTAAAACTTTTAATTTTAAAATTTAAAAATTTAAATACTAAATTTTAAAAATTTAATTATTAAAACTTTAAATTTTAAAATTCAAAAATTTAAATACTAAATTTTAAAAATTTAATTATTAAAACTTTAAATTTTAAAACTTAAATACTAAATTTTAAAAATTTAATTATTAAAATTTTAAATTTTAAAATTTAAAAATTTAAATACTAAATTTTAAAATATTAAATATTAAAATTTTAAATATTAAAATTTAAAAATTTAAATACTAGATTTTAAAAATTTAATTATTAAAACTTTAAATTTTAAAATTTAAAAACTTAAATATTAAATTTTAAAACTTTAATTATTAAAACTTTAAATTTTAAAATTTAAAAATTTAAATTTTGAAATTTAAAAATTTAAATACTAAATTTTAAAAATTTAATTATAAAAATTTTAAATTTTAAAATTTAAAAATTTAAATACTAAATTTTAAAAATTTAATTATTGAAACTTTAAATTTTAAAATTTAAAAATTTAAATACTAAATTTTAAAAATTTAATTATTAAAACTTTAAATTTTAAAATTTAAAAATTTAAATACTAAATTTTAAAAATTTAATTATTAAAATTTTAAATTTTAAAATTTAAAAATTTAAATACTAAATTTTAAAAAGTTAATTATTAAAATTTTAAATTTTAAAATTTAAAAATTTAAATTTTAAAATTTAAAAATTTAAATACTAAATTTTAAAAATTTAATTATTAAAACTTTAAATTTTAAAATTTAAAAATTTAAATACTAAATTTTAAAAATTTAATTATTAAAATTTTAAAATTTAAAATTTAAAAATTTAAATACTAAATTTTAAAAATTTATTTATTAAAACTTTAAATTTTAAAATTTAAAAATTTAAATACTAAATTTTAAAAATTTAATTATTAAAATTTTAAATTTTAAAATTTAAAAATGTAAATACCAAATTTTAAAAATTTAATTATTAAAATTTTAAATATTAATATTTAAAAATTTAAATAATAAATTTTAAAAATTTAATTATTAAAACTTTAAATTTTAAAATTTAAAAATTTAAATACTAAGTTTTAAAAATTTAATTATTAAAATTTTAAATTTTAAAATTTAAAAATTTAAATTTTAAAATTTAAAAATTTAAATACCAAATTATAAAAGTTTAATTATTAAAACTTAAATTTTATAATTTAAAAATTTAAATACTAAATTTTAAAAATTTAATTATTAAAACTTTAAATTTTAAAACTTAAATACTAAATTTTAAAAATTTAATTATTAAAATTTTAAATTTTAAAATTTAAAAATTTAAATACTAAATTTTAAAATATTAAATATTAAAATTTTAAATATTAAAATTTAAAAATTTAAATACTAGATTTTAAAAATTTAATTATTAAAACTTTAAATTTTAAAATTTAAAAACTTAAATATTAAATTTTAAAACTTTAATTATTAAAACTTTAAATTTTAAAATTTAAAAATTTAAATTTTGAAATTTAAAAATTTAAATACTAAATTTTAAAAATTTAATTATAAAAATTTTAAATTTTAAAATTTAAAAATTTAAATACTAAATTTTAAAAATTTAATTATTGAAACTTTAAATTTTAAAATTTAAAAATTTAAATACTAAATTTTAAAAATTTAATTATTAAAACTTTAAATTTTAAAATTTAAAAATTTAAATACTAAATTTTAAAAATTTAATTATTAAAATTTTAAATTTTAAAATTTAAAAATTTAAATACTAAATTTTAAAAAGTTAATTATTAAAATTTTAAATTTTAAAATTTAAAAATTTAAATTTTAAAATTTAAAAATTTAAATACTAAATTTTAAAAATTTAATTATTAAAACTTTAAATTTTAAAATTTAAAAATTTAAATACTAAATTTTAAAAATTTAATTATTAAAATTTTAAAATTTAAAATTTAAAAATTTAAATACTAAATTTTAAAAATTTATTTATTAAAACTTTAAATTTTAAAATTTAAAAATTTAAATACTAAATTTTAAAAATTTAATTATTAAAATTTTAAATTTTAAAATTTAAAAATGTAAATACCAAATTTTAAAAATTTAATTATTAAAATTTTAAATATTAATATTTAAAAATTTAAATAATAAATTTTAAAAATTTAATTATTAAAACTTTAAATTTTAAAATTTAAAAATTTAAATACTAAGTTTTAAAAATTTAATTATTAAAATTTTAAATTTTAAAATTTAAAAATTTAAATTTTAAAATTTAAAAATTTAAATACCAAATTATAAAAGTTTAATTATTAAAACTTAAATTTTATAATTTAAAAATTTAAATACTAAATTTTAAAAATTTAAGAATTAAAACTTTAAATTTTAAAATTTAAAAATTTAGATACTAAATTTTAAAAATTTAATTATTAAAATTTTAAATTTTAAAATTTAAAAATTTAAATATTAAATTTTAAAAATTTAATTATTAAAATTTTAAATTTTAATATTTAAAAATTTAAATTTTAAAATTTAAAAATTTAAATACTAAATTTTAAAAATTTAATTATTAAAACTTTAAATTTTAAAATTTAAAAATTTAAATACTAAATTTTAAAAATTTAATTATTAAAATTTTAAATTTTAAAATTTAAAAAATTTAAATTATAAAATTTAAAAATTTAAATAATAAATTTTAAAAATTTAATTATTAAAACTTTAAATTTTAAAATTTAAAAATTTTAATTTTAAAATTTAAAAATTTAAATACCAAATTATAAAAGTTTAATTATTAAAACTTAAATTTTAAAATTTAAAAATTTAAATACTAAATTTTAAAAATTTAATTATTAAAATTTTAAATTTTAATATTTAAAAATTTAAATTTTAAAATTTAAAAATTTAAATACTAAATTTTAAAAATTTAATTATTAAAACTTTAAATTTTAAAATTTAAAAATTTAAATACTAAATTTTAAAAATTTAATTATTAAAATTTTAAATTTTAAAATTTAAAAATTTAAATACTAAATTTTAAAAATTTAATTATTAAAATTTTAAATTTTAACATTAAAAAAATTTAAATTTTAAAATTTAAAAATTTAAATACTAAATTTTAAAAATTTAATTATTAAAACTTTAAATCTTAAAATTTAAAAATTTAAATACTAAATTTTAAAAATTTAATTATTAAAATTTTAAAATTTAAAAATTTAAATTTTAAAATTTAAAAATTTAAATACTAAATTTTAAAAATTTAATTATTAAAACTTTAAATTTTAAATTTTAAAAATTTAAATACTAAATTTTTAAAATTTAATTATTAAAATTTTAAATTTTAAAATTTAAAAATTTAAAAATTTAAAAATTTAAATACTAAATTTTAAAAATTTAATTATTAAAACTTTAAATTTTAAAATTTAAAAATTTAAATACTAAATTTTAAAAATTTACTTATTAAAACTTTAAAATTTAAAATTTAAAAATTTAAATACTAAATTTTAAAAATTTATTTATTAAAACTTTAAATTTTAAAATTTAAAAATTTAAATACTAAATATTAAAAATTTATTTATTAAAACTTTAAATTTAAAAATTTAAATACTAAATTTTAAAAATTTAATTATTAAAACTTTAAATTTTAAAATTTAAAAATTTAAATACTAAATTTTAAAAATTTAATTATTAAAATTTTAAAATTTAAAATTTAAAAATTTAAATACTAAATTTTAAAAATTTATTTATTAAAACTTTAAATTTTAAAATTTAAAAATTTAAGTACTAAATTTTAAAAATTTAATTATTAAAATTTTAAATTTTAAAATTTAAAAATGTAAATACCAAATTTTAAAAATTTAATTATTAAAATTTTAAATATTAATATTTAAAAATTTAAATGCTAAATTTTAAAAATTTAATTATTAAAACTTTAAATTTTAAAATTTAAAAATTTAAATACTAAATTTTAAAAATTTAAGTATTAAAACTTTAAATTTTAAAATTTAAAAATTTAAATACTAAATTTTAAAAATTTAATTATTAAAATTTTAAATTTTAAAATTTAAAAATTTAAATTTTAAAATTTAAAAATTTAAATACCAAATTATAAAAGTTTAATTATTAAAACTTAAATTTTAAAATTTAAAAATTTAAATACTAAATTTTAAAAATTTAAGAATTAAAACTTTAAATTTTAAAATTTAAAAATTTAGATACTAAATTTTAAAAATTTAATTATTAATATTTTAAATTTTAAAATTTAAAAATTTAAATATTAAATTTTAAAAATTTAATTATTAAAATTTTAAATTTTAATATTTAAAAATTTAAATTTTAAAATTTAAAAATTTAAATACTAAATTTTAAAAATTTAATTATTAAAACTTTAAATTTTAAAATTTAAAAATTTAAATACTAAATTTTAAAAATTTAAGTATTAAAACTTTAAATTTTAAAATTTAAAAATTTTAAATACTAAATTTTAAAAATTTAATTATTAAAATTTTAAATTTTAAAATTTAAAAATTTAAATTTTAAAATTTAAAAATTTAAATACCAAATTATAAAAGTTTAATTATTAAAACTTAAATTTTAAAATTTAAAAATTTAAATACTAAATTTTAAAAATTTAAGAATTAAAACTTTAAATTTTAAAATTTAAAAATTTAGATACTAAATTTTAAAAATTTAATTATTAAAATTTTAAATTTTAAAATTTAAAAATTTAAATATTAAATTTTAAAAATTTAATTATTAAAATTTTAAATTTTAATATTTAAAAATTTAAATTTTAAAATTTAAAAATTTAAATAATAAATTTTAAAAATTTAATTATTAAAACTTTAAATTTTAAAATTTAAAAATTTTAATTTTAAAATTTAAAAATTTAAATACCAAATTATAAAAGTTTAATTATTAAAACTTAAATTTTAAAATTTAAAAATTTAAATACTAAATTTTAAAAATTTAATTATTAAAATTTTAAATTTTAATATTTAAAAATTTAAATTTTAAAATTTAAAAATTTAAATACTAAATTTTAAAAATTTAATTATTAAAACTTTAAATTTTAAAATTTAAAAATTTAAATACTAAATTTTAAAAATTTAATTATTAAAATTTTAAATTTTAATATTTAAAAATTTAAATTTTAAAATTTAAAAATTTAAATACTAAATTTTAAAAATTTAATTATTAAAACTTTAAATTATAAAATTTAAAAATTAAAATACTAAATTTTAAAAATTTAATTATTAAAATTTTAAATTTTAAAATTTAAAAATTTAAATACTAAATTTTAAAAATTTAATTATTAAAATTTTAAATTTTAAAATTAAAAAAATTTAAATTTTAAAATTTAAAAATTTAAATACTAAATTTTAAAAATTTAATTATTAAAACTTTAAATCTTAAAATTTAAAAATTTAAATACTAAATTTTAAAAATTTAATTATTAAAATTTTAAAATTTAAAAATTTAAATTTTAAAATTTAAAAATTTAAATACTAAATTTTAAAAATTTAATTATTAAAACTTTAAATTTTAAAATTTAAAAATTTAAATACTAAATTTTTAAAATTTAATTATTAAAATTATAAATTTTAAAATTTAAAAATTTAAAAATTTAAATACTAAATTTTAAAAATTTAATTATTAAAACTTTAAATTTTAAAATTTAAAAATTTAAATACTAAATTTTAAAAATTTACTTATTAAAACTTTAAAATTTAAAATTTAAAAATTTAAATACTAAATTTTAAAAATTTATTTATTAAAACTTTAAATTTTAAAATTTAAAAATTTAAATACTAAATATTAAAAATTTATTTATTAAAACTTTAAATTTTAAAATTTAAAAATTTAAATACTAAATTTTAAAAATTTAATTATTAAAACTTTAAATTTTAAAATTTAAAAATTTAAATACTAAATTTTAAAAATTTAATTATTAAAATTTTAAAATTTAAAATTTAAAAATTTAAATACTAAATTTTAAAAATTTATTTATTAAAACTTTAAATTTTAAAATTTAAAAATTTAAATACTAAATTTTAAAAATTTAATTATTAAAATTTTAAATTTTAAAATTTAAAAATGTAAATACCAAATTTTAAAAATTTAATTATTAAAATTTTAAATATTAATATTTAAAAATTTAAATACTAAATATTAAAAATTTAATTATTAAAACTTTAAATTTTAAAATTTAAAAATTTAAATACTAAATTTTAAAAATTTAAGTATTAAAACTTTAAATTTTAAAATTTAAAAATTTAAATACTAAATTTTAAAAATTTAATTATTAAAATTTTAAATTTTAAAATTTAAAAATTTAAATTTTAAAATTTAAAAATTTAAATACCAAATTATAAAAGTTTAATTATTAAAACTTAAATTTTAAAATTTAAAAATTTAGATACTAAATTTTAAAAATTTAAGAATTAAAACTTTAAATTTTAAAATTTAAAAATTTAGATACTAAATTTTAAAAATTTAATTATTAAAATTTTAAATTTTAAAATTTAAAAATTTAAATATTAAATTTTAAAAATTTAATTATTAAAATTTTAAATTTTAATATTTAAAAATTTAAATTTTAAAATTTAAAAATTTAAATACTAAATTTTAAAAATTTAATTATTAAAACTTTAAATTTTAAAATTTAAAAATTTAAATACTAAATTTTAAAAATTTAATTATTAAAATTTTAAATTTTAAAATTTAAAAAATTTAAATTATAAAATTTAAAAATTTAAATAATAAATTTTTAAAATTTAATTATTAAAACTTTAAATTTTAAAATTTAAAAATTTTAATTTTAAAATTTAAAAATTTAAATACCAAATTATAAAAGTTTAATTATTAAAACTTAAATTTTAAAATTTAAAAATTTAAATACTAAATTTTAAAAATTTAATTATTAAAATTTTAAATTTTAATATTTAAAAATTTAAATTTTAAAATTTAAAAATTTAAATACTAAATTTTAAAAATTTAATTATTAAAACTTTAAATTTTAAAATTTAAAAATTTAAATACTAAATTTTAAAAATTTAATTATTAAAATTTTAAATTTTAATATTTAAAAATTTAAATTTTAAAATTTAAAAATTTAAATACTAAATTTTAAAAATTTAATTATTAAAACTTTAAATTTTAAAATTTAAAAATTTAAATACTAAATTTTAAAAATTTAATTATTAAAATTTTAAATTTTAAAATTTAAAAATTTAAATACTAAATTTTAAAATTTTAATTATTAAAATTTTAAATTTTAAAATTAAAAAAATTTAAATTTTAAAATTTAAAAATTTAAATACTAAATTTTAAAAATTTAATTATTAAAATTTTAAAATTTAAAATTTAAAAATTTAAATTTTAAAATTTAAAAATTTAAATACTAAATTTTAAAAATTTAATTATTAAAACTTTAAATTTTAAAATTTAAAAATTTAAATACTAAATTTTTAAAATTTAATTATTAAAACTTTAAATTTTAAAATTTAAAAATTTAAATACTAAATTTTAAAAATTTATTTATTAAAACTTTAAATTTTAAAATTTAAAAATTTAAATACTAAATATTAAAAATTTATTTATTAAAACTTTAAATTTTAAAATTTAAAAATTTAAATACTAAATTTTAAAAATTTAATTATTAAAATTTTAAATTTTAAAATTTAAAAATTTAAAAATTTAAATACTAAATTTTAAAAATTTAATTATTAAATCTTTAAATTTTAAAATTTAAAAATTTAAATACTAAATTTTAAAAATTAACTTTTTAAAACTTTAAAATATAAAATTTAAAAATTTAAATACTAAATTTTAAAAATTTATTTATTAAAACTTTAAATTTTAAAATTTAAAAATTTAAATACTAAATTTTAAAAATTTAATTATTAAAATTTTAAATTTTAAAATTTAAAAATGTAAATACTAAATTTTAAAAATTTAATTATTAAAATTTTAAATATTAATATTTAAAAATTTAAATACTAAATTTTAAAAATTTAATTATTAAAATTTTAAATTTTAAAATTTAAAAATTTAAATACCAAATTATAAAAGTTTAATTATTAAAACTTAAATTTTAAAATTAAAAAATTTAAATAATAAATTTAAAAAATTTAATTATAAAAAATTTTAAATTTTAATATTTAAAAATTTAAATTTTAAAATTTAAAAATTTAAATACTAAATTTTAAAAATTTAATTATTAAAACTTTAAATTTTAAAATTTAAAAATTTAATTATTAAAATTTTAAATTTTAAAATTTAAAAATTTAAATACTAAATTTTAAAAATTTAATTATTAAAATTTTAAATTTTAAAATTAAAAAAATTTAAATTTTAAAATTTAAAAATTTAAATACTAAATTTTAAAAATTTAATTATTAAAACTTTAAATCTTAAAATTTAAAAATTTAAATACTAAATTTTAAAAATTTAATTATTAAAATTTTAAATTTTAAAATTTAAAAATTTAAATTTTAAAATTTAAAAATTTAAATACTAAATTTTAAAAATTTAATTATTAAAACTTTAAATTTTAAAATTTAAAAATTTAAATACTAAATTTTAAAAATTTAATTATTAAAATTTTAAATTTTAAAATTTAAAAATTTAAATACTAAATTTTAAAATTTTAATTATTAAAATTTTAAATTTTAAAATTTAAAAATTTAAATACTAAATTTTTAAAATTTAATTATTAAAACTTTAAATTTTAAAATTTAAAAATTTAAATACTAAATTTTAAAAATTTAATTATTAAAACTTTAAATCTTAAAATTTAAAAATTTAAATACTAAATTTTAAAAATTTAATTATTAAAATTTTAAAATTTAAAAATTTAAATTTTAAAATTTAAAAATTTAAATACTAAATTTTAAAAATTTAATTATTAAAACTTTAAATTTTAAAATTTAAAAATTTAAATACTAAATTTTTAAAATTTAATTATTAAAACTTTAAATTTTAAAATTTAAAAATTTAAATACTAAATTTTAAAAATTTATTTATTAAAACTTTAAATTTTAAAATTTAAAAATTTAAATACTAAATATTAAAAATTTATTTATTAAAACTTTAAATTTTAAAATTTAAAAATTTAAATACTAAATTTTAAAAATTTAATTATTAAAATTTTAAATTTTAAAATTTAAAAATTTAAAAATTTAAATACTAAATTTTAAAAATTTAATTATTAAAACTTTAAATTTTAAAATTTAAAAATTTAAATACTAAATTTTAAAAATTTACGTATTAAAACTTTAAAATTTAAAATTTAAAAATTTAAATACTAAATTTTAAAAATTTATTTATTAAAACTTTAAATTTTAAAATTTAAAAATTTAAATACTAAATTTTAAAAATTTAATTATTAAAATTTTAAATTTTAAAATTTAAAAATGTAAATACTAAATTTTAAAAATTTAATTATTAAAATTTTAAATATTAATATTTAAAAATTTAAATACTAAATTTTAAAAATTTAATTATTAAAACTTTAAATTTTAATATTTAAAAATTTAAATTTTAAAATTTAAAAATTTAAATACTAAATTTTAAAAATTTAATTATTAAAACTTTAAATTTTAAAATTTAAAAATTTAAATACTAAATTTTAAAAATTTAATTATTAAAATTTTAAATTTTAATATTTAAAAATTTAAATTTTAAAATTTAAAAATTTAAATACCAAATTTTAAAAATTTAATTATTAAAACTTTAAATTTTAAAATTTAAAAATTTAATTATTAAAATTTTAAATTTTAAAATTTAAAAATTTAAATACTAAATTTTAAAAATTTAATTATTAAAATTTTAAATTTTAAAATTAAAAAAATTTAAATTTTAAAATTTAAAAATTTAAATACTAAATTTTAAAAATTTAATTATTAAAACTTTAAATCTTAAAATTTAAAAATTTAAATACCAAATTTTAAAAATTTAATTATTAAAATTTTAAATTTTAAAATTTAAAAATTTAAATTTTAAAATTTAAAAATTTAAATACTAAATTTTAAAAATTTAATTATTAAAACTTTAAATTTTAAAATTTAAAAATTTAGATACTAAATTTTTAAAATTTAATTATTAAAACTTTAAATTTTAAAATTTAAAAATTTAAATACTAAATTTTAAAAATTTATTTATTAAAATTTTAAATTTTAAAATTTAAAAATTTAAATACTAAATATTAAAAATTTATTTATTAAAACTTTAAATTTTAAAATTTAAAAATTTAAATACTAAATTTTAAAAATTTAATTATTAAAACTTTAAATTTTAAAATTTAAAAATTTAAATACTAAATTTTAAAAATTTAATTATTAAAATTTTAAATTTTAATATTTAAAAATTTAAATTTTAAAATTTAAAAATTTAAATACCAAATTTTAAAAATTTAATTATTAAAACTTTAAATTTTAAAATTTAAAAATTTAATTATTAAAATTTTAAATTTTAAAATTTAAAAATTTAAATACTAAATTTTAAAAATTTAATTATTAAAATTTTAAATTTTAAAATTAAAAAAATTTAAATTTTAAAATTTAAAAATTTAAATACTAAATTTTAAAAATTTAATTATTAAAACTTTAAATCTTAAAATTTAAAAATTTGAATACTAAATTTTAAAAATTTAATTATTAAAATTTTAAATTTTAAAATTTAAAAATTTAAATTTTAAAATTTAAAAATTTAAATACTAAATTTTAAAAATTTAATTATTAAAACTTTAAATTTTAAAATTTAAAAATTTAGATACTAAATTTTTAAAATTTAATTATTAAAACTTTAAATTTTAAAATTTAAAAATTTAAATACAAAATTTTAAAAATTTAATTATTAAAATTTTAAATTTTAAAATTTAAAAATTTGAAAATTTAAATACTAAATTTTAAAAATTTAGTTATTAAAACTTTAAATTTTAAAATTTAAAAATTTAAATACTAAATTTTAAAAATTTACTTATTATAACTATAAAATTTAAAATTTAAAAATTTAAATACTAAATTTTAAAAATTTATTTATTAAAACTTTAAATTTTAAAATTTAAAAATTTAAATACTAAATTTTAAAAATTTAATTATTAAAATTTTAAATTTTAAAATTTAAAAATGTAAATACTAAATTTTAAAAATTTAATTATTAAAATTTTAAATATTAATATTTAAAAATTTAAATACTAAATTTTAAAAATTTAATTATTAAAACTTTAAATTTTAAAATTTAAAAATTTAAATACTAAATTTTAAAAATTTAAGTATTAAAACTTTAAATTTTAAAATTTAAAAATTTAAATACTAAATTTTAAAAATCTAATTATTAAAACTTTAAATTTTAAAATTTAAAGTTTTAATAATAATAATTTTAAATTTTAAAATTTAAAAATTTAAATTTTAAAATTTAAAAATTTAAATACTAAATTATAAAAATTTAATTATTAAAACTTTAAATTTTAAAATTTAAAAATTTAAATACTAAATTTTAAAAATTTAATTATTAAAACTTTAAATTTTAAAATTTTAAAATTTAAATACTAAATTTTAAAAATTTAATTATTAAAATTTTAAATTTTAAAATTTAAAAATATAAATACTAAATTTTAAAAATTTAAATATTAAAATTTTAAATTTTAAAATTTAAAAATTTAAATACTAGATTTTAAAAATTTAATTATTAAAACTTTAAATTTTAAAATTTAAAAATTTAAATATTAAATTTTAAAACTTTAATTATTAAAACTTTAAATTTTAAAATTTAAAAATTTAAATTTTGAAATTTAAAAATTTAAATACTAAATTTTAAAAATTTAATTATTAAAATTTTAAATTTTGAAATTTAAAAATTTAAATACTAAATTTTAAAAATTTAGTTATTAAAACTTTAAATTTTAAAATTTAAAAATTTAAATTTTAAAATTTAAAAATTTAAATACTAAATTTTATAAATTTAATTATTAAAACTTTAAATTTTAAAATTTAAAAATTTAAACACTAAATTTTAAAAATTTAAGTATTGAAACTTTAAATACTAAATTTTAAAATTTTAATTATTAAAATTTAATTATTAAAACTTTAAATTTTAAAATTTAAAAATTTAAATGCTAAATTTTAAAAATTTAATTATAAAATCTTTAAATTTTAAAATTTTAAAATTTAAATACTAAATTTTAAAAATTTAATTATTAAAATTTTAAATTTTAAAATTTAAAAATTTAAATTTTAAAATTTAAAAATTTAAATACTAAATTTTAAAAATTTAATTATTAAAACTTTAAATTTTAAAATTTAAAAATTTAGATACTAAATTTTTAAAATTTAATTATTAAAACTTTAAATTTTAAAATTTAAAAATTTAAATACTAAATTTTAAAAATTTATTTATTAAAATTTTAAATTTTAAAATTTAAAAATTTAAATACTAAATATTAAAAATTTATTTATTAAAACTTTAAATTTTAAAATTTAAAAATTTAAATACTAAATTTTAAAAATTTAATTATTAAAACTTTAAATTTTAAAATTTAAAAATTTAAATACTAAATTTTAAAAATTTAATTATTAAAATTTTAAATTTTAATATTTAAAAATTTAAATTTTAAAATTTAAAAATTTAAATACCAAATTTTAAAAATTTAATTATTAAAACTTTAAATTTTAAAATTTAAAAATTTAATTATTAAAATTTTAAATTTTAAAATTTAAAAATTTAAATACTAAATTTTAAAAATTTAATTATTAAAATTTTAAATTTTAAAATTAAAAAAATTTAAATTTTAAAATTTAAAAATTTAAATACAAAATTTTAAAAATTTAATTATTAAAACTTTAAATCTTAAAATTTAAAAATTTAAATACTAAATTTTAAAAATTTAATTATTAAAATTTTAAATTTTAAAATTTAAAAATTTAAATTTTAAAATTTAAAAATTTAAATACTAAATTTTAAAAATTTAATTATTAAAACTTTAAATTTTAAAATTTAAAAATTTAAATTTTAAAATTTAAAAATTTAAATACTAAATTTTATAAATTTAATTATTAAAATTTTAAATATTAATATTTAAAAATTTAAATACTAAATTTTAAAAATTTAATTATTAAAACTTTAAATTTTAAAATTTAAAAATTTAAATACTAAATTTTAAAAATTTAAGTATTAAAACTTTAAATTTTAAAATTTAAAAATTTAAATACTAAATTTTAAAAATCTAATTATTAAAACTTTAAATTTTAAAATTTAAAGTTTTAATAATAATAATTTTAAATTTTAAAATTTAAAAATTTAAATTTTAAAATTTAAAAATTTAAATACTAAATTATAAAAATTTAATTATTAAAACTTTAAATTTTAAAATTTAAAAATTTAAATACTAAATTTTAAAAATTTAATTATTAAAACTTTAAATTTTAAAATTTTAAAATTTAAATACTAAATTTTAAAAATTTAATTATTAAAATTTTAAATTTTAAAATTTAAAAATTTAAATACTAAATTTTAAAAATTTAAATATTAAAATTTTAAATTTTAAAATTTAAAAATTTAAATACTAGATTTTAAAAATTTAATTATTAAAACTTTAAATTTTAAAATTTAAAAATTTAAATATTAAATTTTAAAACTTTAATTATTAAAACTTTAAATTTTAAAATTTAAAAATTTAAATTTTGAAATTTAAAAATTTAAATACTAAATTTTAAAAATTTAATTATTAAAATTTTAAATTTTGAAATTTAAAAATTTAAATACTAAATTTTAAAAATTTAGTTATTAAAACTTTAAATTTTAAAATTTAAAAATTTAAATTTTAAAATTTAAAAATTTAAATACTAAATTTTATAAATTTAATTATTAAAACTTTAAATTTTAAAATTTAAAAATTTAAATTTTAAAATTTAAAAATTTAAATACTAAATTTTATAAATTTAATTATTAAAACTTTAAATTTTAAAATTTAAAAATTTAAATACTAAATTTTAAAAATCTAATTATTAAAACTTTAAATTTTAAAATTTAAAGTTTTAATAATAATAATTTTAAATTTTAAAATTTAAAAATTTAAATCTTAAAATTTAAAAATTTAAATACTAAATTTTAAAAATTTAATTATTAAAATTTTAAAATTTAAAATTTAAAAATTTAAATTTTAAAATTTAAAAATTTAAATACTAAATTTTAAAAATTTAATTATTAAAACTTTAAATTTTAAAATTTAAAAATTTAAATACTAAATTTTTAAAATTTAATTATTAAAACTTTAAATTTTAAAATTTAAAAATTTAAATACTAAATTTTAAAAATTTATTTATTAAAACTTTAAATTTTAAAATTTAAAAATTTAAATACTAAATATTAAAAATTTATTTATTAAAACTTTAAATTTTAAAATTTAAAAATTTAAATACTAAATTTTAAAAATTTAATTATTAAAATTTTAAATTTAAATACTAAATTTTATAAATTTAATTATTAAAATTTTAAATATTAATATTTAAAAATTTAAATACTAAATTTTAAAAATTTAATTATTAAAACTTTAAATTTTAAAATTTAAAAATTTAAATACTAAATTTTAAAAATTTAAGTATTAAAACTTTAAATTTTAAAATTTAAAAATTTAAATACTAAATTTTAAAAATCTAATTATTAAAACTTTAAATTTTAAAATTTAAAGTTTTAATAATAATAATTTTAAATTTTAAAATTTAAAAATTTAAATTTTAAAATTTAAAAATTTAAATACTAAATTATAAAAATTTAATTATTAAAACTTTAAATTTTAAAATTTAAAAATTTAAATACTAAATTTTAAAAATTTAATTATTAAAACTTTAAATTTTAAAATTTTAAAATTTAAATACTAAATTTTAAAAATTTAATTATTAAAATTTTAAATTTTAAAATTTAAAAATTTAAATACTAAATTTTAAAAATTTAAATATTAAAATTTTAAATTTTAAAATTTAAAAATTTAAATACTAGATTTTAAAAATTTAATTATTAAAACTTTAAATTTTAAAATTTAAAAATTTAAATATTAAATTTTAAAACTTTAATTATTAAAACTTTAAATTTTAAAATTTAAAAATTTAAATTTTGAAATTTAAAAATTTAAATACTAAATTTTAAAAATTTAATTATTAAAATTTTAAATTTTGAAATTTAAAAATTTAAATACTAAATTTTAAAAATTTAGTTATTAAAACTTTAAATTTTAAAATTTAAAAATTTAAATTTTAAAATTTAAAAATTTAAATACTAAATTTTATAAATTTAATTATTAAAACTTTAAATTTTAAAATTTAAAAATTTAAATTTTAAAATTTAAAAATTTAAATACTAAATTTTATAAATTTAATTATTAAAACTTTAAATTTTAAAATTTAAAAATTTAAATACTAAATTTTAAAAATCTAATTATTAAAACTTTAAATTTTAAAATTTAAAGTTTTAATAATAATAATTTTAAATTTTAAAATTTAAAAATTTAAATCTTAAAATTTAAAAATTTAAATACTAAATTTTAAAAATTTAATTATTAAAATTTTAAAATTTAAAATTTAAAAATTTAAATTTTAAAATTTAAAAATTTAAATACTAAATTTTAAAAATTTAATTATTAAAACTTTAAATTTTAAAATTTAAAAATTTAAATACTAAATTTTTAAAATTTAATTATTAAAACTTTAAATTTTAAAATTTAAAAATTTAAATACTAAATTTTAAAAATTTATTTATTAAAACTTTAAATTTTAAAATTTAAAAATTTAAATACTAAATATTAAAAATTTATTTATTAAAACTTTAAATTTTAAAATTTAAAAATTTAAATACTAAATTTTAAAAATTTAATTATTAAAATTTTAAATTTTAAAATTTAAAAATTTAAAAATTTAAATACTAAATTTTAAAAATTTAATTATTAAATCTTTAAATTTTAAAATTTAAAAATTTAAATACTAAATTTTAAAAATTAACTTTTTAAAACTTTAAAATTTAAAATTTAAAAATTTAAATACTAAATTTTAAAAATTTATTTATTAAAACTTTAAATTTTAAAATTTAAAAATTTAAATACTAAATTTTAAAAATTTAATTATTAAAATTTTAAATTTTAAAATTTAAAAATGTAAATACTAAATTTTAAAAATTTAATTATTAAAATTTTAAATATTAATATTTAAAAATTTAAATACTAAATTTTAAAAATTTAATTATTAAAATTTTAAATTTTAAAATTTAAAAATTTAAATACCAAATTATAAAAGTTTAATTATTAAAACTTAAATTTTAAAATTAAAAAATTTAAATAATAAATTTAAAAAATTTAATTATAAAAAATTTTAAATTTTAATATTTAAAAATTTAAATTTTAAAATTTAAAAATTTAAATACTAAATTTTAAAAATTTAATTATTAAAACTTTAAATTTTAAAATTTAAAAATTTAATTATTAAAATTTTAAATTTTAAAATTTAAAAATTTAAATACTAAATTTTAAAAATTTAATTATTAAAATTTTAAATTTTAAAATTAAAAAAATTTAAATTTTAAAATTTAAAAATTTAAATACTAAATTTTAAAAATTTAATTATTAAAACTTTAAATCTTAAAATTTAAAAATTTAAATACTAAATTTTAAAAATTTAATTATTAAAATTTTAAATTTTAAAATTTAAAAATTTAAATTTTAAAATTTAAAAATTTAAATACTAAATTTTAAAAATTTAATTATTAAAACTTTAAATTTTAAAATTTAAAAATTTAAATACTAAATTTTAAAAATTTAATTATTAAAATTTTAAATTTTAAAATTTAAAAATTTAAATACTAAATTTTAAAATTTTAATTATTAAAATTTTAAATTTTAAAATTTAAAAATTTAAATACTAAATTTTTAAAATTTAATTATTAAAACTTTAAATTTTAAAATTTAAAAATTTAAATACTAAATTTTAAAAATTTAATTATTAAAACTTTAAATCTTAAAATTTAAAAATTTAAATACTAAATTTTAAAAATTTAATTATTAAAATTTTAAAATTTAAAAATTTAAATTTTAAAATTTAAAAATTTAAATACTAAATTTTAAAAATTTAATTATTAAAACTTTAAATTTTAAAATTTAAAAATTTAAATACTAAATTTTTAAAATTTAATTATTAAAACTTTAAATTTTAAAATTTTAAAATTTAAATACTAAATTTTAAAAATTTAATTATTAAAATTTTAAATTTTAAAATTTAAAAATTTAAATACTAAATTTTAAAAATTTAAATATTAAAATTTTAAATTTTAAAATTTAAAAATTTAAATACTAGATTTTAAAAATCTAATTATTAAAACTTTAAATTTTAAAATTTAAAGTTTTAATAATAATAATTTTAAATTTTAAAATTTAAAAATTTAAATTTTAAAATTTAAAAATTTAAATACTAAATTATAAAAATTTAATTATTAAAACTTTAAATTTTAAAATTTAAAAATTTAAATACTAAATTTTAAAAATTTAATTATTAAAACTTTAAATTTTAAAATTTTAAAATTTAAATACTAAATTTTAAAAATTTAATTATTAAAATTTTAAATTTTAAAATTTAAAAATTTAAATACTAAATTTTAAAAATTTAAATATTAAAATTTTAAATTTTAAAATTTAAAAATTTAAATACTAGATTTTAAAAATTTAATTATTAAAACTTTAAATTTTAAAATTTAAAAATTTAAATATTAAATTTTAAAACTTTAATTATTAAAACTTTAAATTTTAAAATTTAAAAATTTAAATTTTGAAATTTAAAAATTTAAATACTAAATTTTAAAAATTTAATTATTAAAATTTTAAATTTTGAAATTTAAAAATTTAAATACTAAATTTTAAAAATTTAGTTATTAAAACTTTAAATTTTAAAATTTAAAAATTTAAATTTTAAAATTTAAAAATTTAAATACTAAATTTTATAAATTTAATTATTAAAACTTTAAATTTTAAAATTTAAAAATTTAAACACTAAATTTTAAAAATTTAAGTATTGAAACTTTAAATACTAAATTTTAAAATTTTAATTATTAAAATTTAACTATTAAAACTTTAAATTTTAAAATTTAAAAATTTAAATGCTAAATTTTAAAAATTTAATTATAAAATCTTTAAATTTTAAAATTTTAAAATTTAAATACTAAATTTTAAAAATTTAATTATTAAAATTTTAAATTTTAAAATTTAAAAATTTAAATTTTAAAATTTAAAAATTTAAATACTAAATTTTAAAAATTTAATTATTAAAACTTTAAATTTTAAAATTTAAAAATTTAGATACTAAATTTTTAAAATTTAATTATTAAAACTTTAAATTTTAAAATTTAAAAATTTAAATACTAAATTTTAAAAATTTATTTATTAAAATTTTAAATTTTAAAATTTAAAAATTTAAATACTAAATATTAAAAATTTATTTATTAAAACTTTAAATTTTAAAATTTAAAAATTTAAATACTAAATTTTAAAAATTTAATTATTAAAACTTTAAATTTTAAAATTTAAAAATTTAAATACTAAATTTTAAAAATTTAATTATTAAAATTTTAAATTTTAATATTTAAAAATTTAAATTTTAAAATTTAAAAATTTAAATACCAAATTTTAAAAATTTAATTATTAAAACTTTAAATTTTAAAATTTAAAAATTTAATTATTAAAATTTTAAATTTTAAAATTTAAAAATTTAAATACTAAATTTTAAAAATTTAATTATTAAAATTTTAAATTTTAAAATTAAAAAAATTTAAATTTTAAAATTTAAAAATTTAAATACTAAATTTTAAAAATTTAATTATTAAAACTTTAAATCTTAAAATTTAAAAATTTAAATACTAAATTTTAAAAATTTAATTATTAAAATTTTAAATTTTAAAATTTAAAAATTTAAATTTTAAAATTTAAAAATTTAAATACTAAATTTTAAAAATTTAATTATTAAAACTTTAAATTTTAAAATTTAAAAATTTAGATACTAAATTTTTAAAATTTAATTATTAAAACTTTAAATTTTAAAATTTAAAAATTTAAATACTAAATTTTAAAAATTTATTTATTAAAATTTTAAATTTTAAAATTTAAAAATTTAAATACGAAATATTAAAAATTCATTTCTTAAAACTTTAAATTTTAAAATTTAAAAATTTAAATACAAAATTTTAAAAATTTAATTATTAAAATTTTAAATTTTAAAATTTAAAAATTTGAAAATTTAAATACTAAATTTTAAAAATTTAATTATTAAAACTTTAAATTTTAAAATTTAAAAATTTAAATACTAAATTTTAAAAATTTACTTATTAAAACTTTAAAATTTAAAATTTAAAAATTTAAATACTAAATTTTAAAAATTTATTTATTAAAACTTTAAATTTTAAAATTTAAAAATTTAAATACTAAATTTTAAAAATTTAATTATTAAAATTTTAAATTTTAAAATTTAAAAATTTAAATACTAAATTTTAAAAATTTAATTATTAAAATTTTAAATTTTAAAATTTAAAAATTTAAAAATTTAAATACTAAATTTTAAAAATTTAATTATTAAAACTTTAAATTTTAAAATTTAAAAATTTAAATACTAAATTTTAAAAATTTAATTATTAAAATTTTAAATTTTAAAATTTAAAAATTTAAAAATTTAAATACTAAATTTTAAAAATTTAATTATTAAAACTTTAAATTTTAAAATTTAAAAATTTAAATACTAAATTTTAAAAATTTACTTATTAAAACTTTAAAATTTAAAATTTAAAAATTTAAATACTAAATTTTAAAAATTTATTTATTAAAACTTTAAATTTTAAAATTTAAAAATTTAAATACTAAATTTTAAAAATTTAATTATTAAAATTTTAAATTTTAAAATTTAAAAATTTAAAAATTTAAATACTAAATTTTAAAAATTTAATTATTAAAACTTTAAATTTTAAAATTTAAAAATTTAAATACTAAATTTTAAAAATTTACTTATTAAAACTTTAAAATTTAAAATTTAAAAATTTAAATACTAAATTTTAAAAATTTATTTATTAAAACTTTAAATTTTAAAATTTAAAAATTTAAATACTAAATTTTAAAAATTTAATTATTAAAATTTTAAATTTTAAAATTTAAAAATGTAAATACTAAATTTTAAAAATTTAATTATTAAAATTTTAAATATTAATATTTAAAAATTTAAATACTAAATTTTAAAAATTTAATTATTAAAATTTTAAATTTTAAAATTTAAAAATTTAAATACCAAATTATAAAAGTTTAATTATTAAAACTTAAATTTTAAAATTAAAAAATTTAAATAATAAATTTAAAAAATTTAATTATAAAAAATTTTAAATTTTAATATTTAAAAATTTAAATTTTAAAATTTAAAAATTTAAATACTAAATTTTAAAAATTTAATTATTAAAACTTTAAATTTTAAAATTTAAAAATTTAATTATTAAAATTTTAAATTTTAAAATTTAAAAATTTAAATACTAAATTTTAAAAATTTAATTATTAAAATTTTAAATTTTAAAATTAAAAAAATTTAAATTTTAAAATTTAAAAATTTAAATACTAAATTTTAAAAATTTAATTATTAAAACTTTAAATCTTAAAATTTAAAAATTTAAATACTAAATTTTAAAAATTTAATTATTAAAATTTTAAATTTTAAAATTTAAAAATTTAAATTTTAAAATTTAAAAATTTAAATACTAAATTTTAAAAATTTAATTATTAAAACTTTAAATTTTAAAATTTAAAAATTTAAATACTAAATTTTAAAAATTTAATTATTAAAATTTTAAATTTTAAAATTTAAAAATTTAAATACTAAATTTTAAAATTTTAATTATTAAAATTTTAAATTTTAAAATTTAAAAATTTAAATACTAAATTTTTAAAATTTAATTATTAAAACTTTAAATTTTAAAATTTAAAAATTTAAATACTAAATTTTAAAAATTTAATTATTAAAACTTTAAATCTTAAAATTTAAAAATTTAAATACTAAATTTTAAAAATTTAATTATTAAAATTTTAAAATTTAAAAATTTAAATTTTAAAATTTAAAAATTTAAATACTAAATTTTAAAAATTTAATTATTAAAACTTTAAATTTTAAAATTTAAAAATTTAAATACTAAATTTTTAAAATTTAATTATTAAAACTTTAAATTTTAAAATTTTAAAATTTAAATACTAAATTTTAAAAATTTAATTATTAAAATTTTAAATTTTAAAATTTAAAAATTTAAATACTAAATTTTAAAAATTTAAATATTAAAATTTTAAATTTTAAAATTTAAAAATTTAAATACTAGATTTTAAAAATCTAATTATTAAAACTTTAAATTTTAAAATTTAAAGTTTTAATAATAATAATTTTAAATTTTAAAATTTAAAAATTTAAATTTTAAAATTTAAAAATTTAAATACTAAATTATAAAAATTTAATTATTAAAACTTTAAATTTTAAAATTTAAAAATTTAAATACTAAATTTTAAAAATTTAATTATTAAAACTTTAAATTTTAAAATTTTAAAATTTAAATACTAAATTTTAAAAATTTAATTATTAAAATTTTAAATTTTAAAATTTAAAAATTTAAATACTAAATTTTAAAAATTTAAATATTAAAATTTTAAATTTTAAAATTTAAAAATTTAAATACTAGATTTTAAAAATTTAATTATTAAAACTTTAAATTTTAAAATTTAAAAATTTAAATACTAAATTTTTAAAATTTAATTATTAAAACTTTAAATTTTAAAATTTAAAAATTTAAATACTAAATTTTAAAAATTTATTTATTAAAATTTTAAATTTTAAAATTTAAAAATTTAAATACGAAATATTAAAAATTCATTTCTTAAAACTTTAAATTTTAAAATTTAAAAATTTAAATACAAAATTTTAAAAATTTAATTATTAAAATTTTAAATTTTAAAATTTAAAAATTTGAAAATTTAAATACTAAATTTTAAAAATTTAATTATTAAAACTTTAAATTTTAAAATTTAAAAATTTAAATACTAAATTTTAAAAATTTACTTATTAAAACTTTAAAATTTAAAATTTAAAAATTTAAATACTAAATTTTAAAAATTTATTTATTAAAACTTTAAATTTTAAAATTTAAAAATTTAAATACTAAATTTTAAAAATTTAATTATTAAAATTTTAAATTTTAAAATTTAAAAATTTAAATACTAAATTTTAAAAATTTAATTATTAAAATTTTAAATTTTAAAATTTAAAAATTTAAAAATTTAAATACTAAATTTTAAAAATTTAATTATTAAAACTTTAAATTTTAAAATTTAAAAATTTAAATACTAAATTTTAAAAATTTAATTATTAAAATTTTAAATTTTAAAATTTAAAAATTTAAAAATTTAAATACTAAATTTTAAAAATTTAATTATTAAAACTTTAAATTTTAAAATTTAAAAATTTAAATACTAAATTTTAAAAATTTACTTATTAAAACTTTAAAATTTAAAATTTAAAAATTTAAATACTAAATTTTAAAAATTTATTTATTAAAACTTTAAATTTTAAAATTTAAAAATTTAAATACTAAATTTTAAAAATTTAATTATTAAAATTTTAAATTTTAAAATTTAAAAATTTAAAAATTTAAATACTAAATTTTAAAAATTTAATTATTAAAACTTTAAATTTTAAAATTTAAAAATTTAAATACTAAATTTTAAAAATTTACTTATTAAAACTTTAAAATTTAAAATTTAAAAATTTAAATACTAAATTTTAAAAATTTATTTATTAAAACTTTAAATTTTAAAATTTAAAAATTTAAATACTAAATTTTAAAAATTTAATTATTAAAATTTTAAATTTTAAAATTTAAAAATGTAAATACTAAATTTTAAAAATTTAATTATTAAAATTTTAAATATTAATATTTAAAAATTTAAATACTAAATTTTAAAAATTTAATTATTAAAACTTTAAATTTTAATATTTAAAAATTTAAATTTTAAAATTTAAAAATTTAAATACTAAATTTTAAAAATTTAATTATTAAAACTTTAAATTTTAAAATTTAAAAATTTAAATACTAAATTTTAAAAATTTAATTATTAAAATTTTAAATTTTAATATTTAAAAATTTAAATTTTAAAATTTAAAAATTTAAATACCAAATTTTAAAAATTTAATTATTAAAACTTTAAATTTTAAAATTTAAAAATTTAATTATTAAAATTTTAAATTTTAAAATTTAAAAATTTAAATACTAAATTTTAAAAATTTAATTATTAAAATTTTAAATTTTAAAATTAAAAAAATTTAAATTTTAAAATTTAAAAATTTAAATACTAAATTTTAAAAATTTAATTATTAAAACTTTAAATCTTAAAATTTAAAAATTTAAATACCAAATTTTAAAAATTTAATTATTAAAATTTTAAATTTTAAAATTTAAAAATTTAAATTTTAAAATTTAAAAATTTAAATACTAAATTTTAAAAATTTAATTATTAAAACTTTAAATTTTAAAATTTAAAAATTTAGATACTAAATTTTTAAAATTTAATTATTAAAACTTTAAATTTTAAAATTTAAAAATTTAAATACTAAATTTTAAAAATTTATTTATTAAAATTTTAAATTTTAAAATTTAAAAATTTAAATACTAAATATTAAAAATTTATTTATTAAAACTTTAAATTTTAAAATTTAAAAATTTAAATACTAAATTTTAAAAATTTAATTATTAAAACTTTAAATTTTAAAATTTAAAAATTTAAATACTAAATTTTAAAAATTTAATTATTAAAATTTTAAATTTTAATATTTAAAAATTTAAATTTTAAAATTTAAAAATTTAAATACCAAATTTTAAAAATTTAATTATTAAAACTTTAAATTTTAAAATTTAAAAATTTAATTATTAAAATTTTAAATTTTAAAATTTAAAAATTTAAATACTAAATTTTAAAAATTTAATTATTAAAATTTTAAATTTTAAAATTAAAAAAATTTAAATTTTAAAATTTAAAAATTTAAATACTAAATTTTAAAAATTTAATTATTAAAACTTTAAATCTTAAAATTTAAAAATTTGAATACTAAATTTTAAAAATTTAATTATTAAAATTTTAAATTTTAAAATTTAAAAATTTAAATTTTAAAATTTAAAAATTTAAATACTAAATTTTAAAAATTTAATTATTAAAACTTTAAATTTTAAAATTTAAAAATTTAGATACTAAATTTTTAAAATTTAATTATTAAAACTTTAAATTTTAAAATTTAAAAATTTAAATACAAAATTTTAAAAATTTAATTATTAAAATTTTAAATTTTAAAATTTAAAAATTTGAAAATTTAAATACTAAATTTTAAAAATTTAGTTATTAAAACTTTAAATTTTAAAATTTAAAAATTTAAATACTAAATTTTAAAAATTTACTTATTAAAACTATAAAATTTAAAATTTAAAAATTTAAATACTAAATTTTAAAAATTTATTTATTAAAACTTTAAATTTTAAAATTTAAAAATTTAAATACTAAATTTTAAAAATTTAATTATTAAAATTTTAAATTTTAAAATTTAAAAATGTAAATACTAAATTTTAAAAATTTAATTATTAAAATTTTAAATATTAATATTTAAAAATTTAAATACTAAATTTTAAAAATTTAATTATTAAAACTTTAAATTTTAAAATTTAAAAATTTAAATACTAAATTTTAAAAATTTAAGTATTAAAACTTTAAATTTTAAAATTTAAAAATTTAAATACTAAATTTTAAAAATCTAATTATTAAAACTTTAAATTTTAAAATTTAAAGTTTTAATAATAATAATTTTAAATTTTAAAATTTAAAAATTTAAATTTTAAAATTTAAAAATTTAAATACTAAATTATAAAAATTTAATTATTAAAACTTTAAATTTTAAAATTTAAAAATTTAAATACTAAATTTTAAAAATTTAAGTATTAAAACTTTAAATTTTAAAATTTAAAAATTTAAATACTAAATTTTAAAAATCTAATTATTAAAACTTTAAATTTTAAAATTTAAAGTTTTAATAATAATAATTTTAAATTTTAAAATTTAAAATTTTAAATTTTAAAATTTAAAAATTTAAATACCAAATTATAAAAGTTTAATTATTAAAACTTAAATTTTAAAATTAAAAAATTTAAATAATAAATTTAAAAAATTTAATTATAAAAAATTTTAAATTTTAATATTTAAAAATTTAAATTTTAAAATTTAAAAATTTAAATACTAAATTTTAAAAATTTAATTATTAAAACTTTAAATTTTAAAATTTAAAAATTTAATTATTAAAATTTTAAATTTTAAAATTTAAAAATTTAAATACTAAATTTTAAAAATTTAATTATTAAAATTTTAAATTTTAAAATTAAAAAAATTTAAATTTTAAAATTTAAAAATTTAAATACTAAATTTTAAAAATTTAATTATTAAAACTTTAAATCTTAAAATTTAAAAATTTAAATACTAAATTTTAAAAATTTAATTATTAAAATTTTAAATTTTAAAATTTAAAAATTTAAATTTTAAAATTTAAAAATTTAAATACTAAATTTTAAAAATTTAATTATTAAAACTTTAAATTTTAAAATTTAAAAATTTAAATACTAAATTTTAAAAATTTAATTATTAAAATTTTAAATTTTAAAATTTAAAAATTTAAATACTAAATTTTAAAATTTTAATTATTAAAATTTTAAATTTTAAAATTTAAAAATTTAAATACTAAATTTTTAAAATTTAATTATTAAAACTTTAAATTTTAAAATTTAAAAATTTAAATACTAAATTTTAAAAATTTAATTATTAAAACTTTAAATCTTAAAATTTAAAAATTTAAATACTAAATTTTAAAAATTTAATTATTAAAATTTTAAAATTTAAAAATTTAAATTTTAAAATTTAAAAATTTAAATACTAAATTTTAAAAATTTAATTATTAAAACTTTAAATTTTAAAATTTAAAAATTTAAATACTAAATTTTTAAAATTTAATTATTAAAACTTTAAATTTTAAAATTTTAAAATTTAAATACTAAATTTTAAAAATTTAATTATTAAAATTTTAAATTTTAAAATTTAAAAATTTAAATACTAAATTTTAAAAATTTAAATATTAAAATTTTAAATTTTAAAATTTAAAAATTTAAATACTAGATTTTAAAAATCTAATTATTAAAACTTTAAATTTTAAAATTTAAAGTTTTAATAATAATAATTTTAAATTTTAAAATTTAAAAATTTAAATTTTAAAATTTAAAAATTTAAATACTAAATTATAAAAATTTAATTATTAAAACTTTAAATTTTAAAATTTAAAAATTTAAATACTAAATTTTAAAAATTTAATTATTAAAACTTTAAATTTTAAAATTTTAAAATTTAAATACTAAATTTTAAAAATTTAATTATTAAAATTTTAAATTTTAAAATTTAAAAATTTAAATACTAAATTTTAAAAATTTAAATATTAAAATTTTAAATTTTAAAATTTAAAAATTTAAATACTAGATTTTAAAAATTTAATTATTAAAACTTTAAATTTTAAAATTTAAAAATTTAAATACTAAATTTTTAAAATTTAATTATTAAAACTTTAAATTTTAAAATTTAAAAATTTAAATACTAAATTTTAAAAATTTATTTATTAAAATTTTAAATTTTAAAATTTAAAAATTTAAATACGAAATATTAAAAATTCATTTCTTAAAACTTTAAATTTTAAAATTTAAAAATTTAAATACAAAATTTTAAAAATTTAATTATTAAAATTTTAAATTTTAAAATTTAAAAATTTGAAAATTTAAATACTAAATTTTAAAAATTTAATTATTAAAACTTTAAATTTTAAAATTTAAAAATTTAAATACTAAATTTTAAAAATTTACTTATTAAAACTTTAAAATTTAAAATTTAAAAATTTAAATACTAAATTTTAAAAATTTATTTATTAAAACTTTAAATTTTAAAATTTAAAAATTTAAATACTAAATTTTAAAAATTTAATTATTAAAATTTTAAATTTTAAAATTTAAAAATTTAAATACTAAATTTTAAAAATTTAATTATTAAAATTTTAAATTTTAAAATTTAAAAATTTAAAAATTTAAATACTAAATTTTAAAAATTTAATTATTAAAACTTTAAATTTTAAAATTTAAAAATTTAAATACTAAATTTTAAAAATTTAATTATTAAAATTTTAAATTTTAAAATTTAAAAATTTAAAAATTTAAATACTAAATTTTAAAAATTTAATTATTAAAACTTTAAATTTTAAAATTTAAAAATTTAAATACTAAATTTTAAAAATTTACTTATTAAAACTTTAAAATTTAAAATTTAAAAATTTAAATACTAAATTTTAAAAATTTATTTATTAAAACTTTAAATTTTAAAATTTAAAAATTTAAATACTAAATTTTAAAAATTTAATTATTAAAATTTTAAATTTTAAAATTTAAAAATTTAAAAATTTAAATACTAAATTTTAAAAATTTAATTATTAAAACTTTAAATTTTAAAATTTAAAAATTTAAATACTAAATTTTAAAAATTTACTTATTAAAACTTTAAAATTTAAAATTTAAAAATTTAAATACTAAATTTTAAAAATTTATTTATTAAAACTTTAAATTTTAAAATTTAAAAATTTAAATACTAAATTTTAAAAATTTAATTATTAAAATTTTAAATTTTAAAATTTAAAAATGTAAATACTAAATTTTAAAAATTTAATTATTAAAATTTTAAATATTAATATTTAAAAATTTAAATACTAAATTTTAAAAATTTAATTATTAAAACTTTAAATTTTAATATTTAAAAATTTAAATTTTAAAATTTAAAAATTTAAATACTAAATTTTAAAAATTTAATTATTAAAACTTTAAATTTTAAAATTTAAAAATTTAAATACTAAATTTTAAAAATTTAATTATTAAAATTTTAAATTTTAATATTTAAAAATTTAAATTTTAAAATTTAAAAATTTAAATACCAAATTTTAAAAATTTAATTATTAAAACTTTAAATTTTAAAATTTAAAAATTTAATTATTAAAATTTTAAATTTTAAAATTTAAAAATTTAAATACTAAATTTTAAAAATTTAATTATTAAAATTTTAAATTTTAAAATTAAAAAAATTTAAATTTTAAAATTTAAAAATTTAAATACTAAATTTTAAAAATTTAATTATTAAAACTTTAAATCTTAAAATTTAAAAATTTAAATACCAAATTTTAAAAATTTAATTATTAAAATTTTAAATTTTAAAATTTAAAAATTTAAATTTTAAAATTTAAAAATTTAAATACTAAATTTTAAAAATTTAATTATTAAAACTTTAAATTTTAAAATTTAAAAATTTAGATACTAAATTTTTAAAATTTAATTATTAAAACTTTAAATTTTAAAATTTAAAAATTTAAATACTAAATTTTAAAAATTTATTTATTAAAATTTTAAATTTTAAAATTTAAAAATTTAAATACTAAATATTAAAAATTTATTTATTAAAACTTTAAATTTTAAAATTTAAAAATTTAAATACTAAATTTTAAAAATTTAATTATTAAAACTTTAAATTTTAAAATTTAAAAATTTAAATACTAAATTTTAAAAATTTAATTATTAAAATTTTAAATTTTAATATTTAAAAATTTAAATTTTAAAATTTAAAAATTTAAATACCAAATTTTAAAAATTTAATTATTAAAACTTTAAATTTTAAAATTTAAAAATTTAATTATTAAAATTTTAAATTTTAAAATTTAAAAATTTAAATACTAAATTTTAAAAATTTAATTATTAAAATTTTAAATTTTAAAATTAAAAAAATTTAAATTTTAAAATTTAAAAATTTAAATACTAAATTTTAAAAATTTAATTATTAAAACTTTAAATCTTAAAATTTAAAAATTTGAATACTAAATTTTAAAAATTTAATTATTAAAATTTTAAATTTTAAAATTTAAAAATTTAAATTTTAAAATTTAAAAATTTAAATACTAAATTTTAAAAATTTAATTATTAAAACTTTAAATTTTAAAATTTAAAAATTTAGATACTAAATTTTTAAAATTTAATTATTAAAACTTTAAATTTTAAAATTTAAAAATTTAAATACAAAATTTTAAAAATTTAATTATTAAAATTTTAAATTTTAAAATTTAAAAATTTGAAAATTTAAATACTAAATTTTAAAAATTTAGTTATTAAAACTTTAAATTTTAAAATTTAAAAATTTAAATACTAAATTTTAAAAATTTACTTATTAAAACTATAAAATTTAAAATTTAAAAATTTAAATACTAAATTTTAAAAATTTATTTATTAAAACTTTAAATTTTAAAATTTAAAAATTTAAATACTAAATTTTAAAAATTTAATTATTAAAATTTTAAATTTTAAAATTTAAAAATGTAAATACTAAATTTTAAAAATTTAATTATTAAAATTTTAAATATTAATATTTAAAAATTTAAATACTAAATTTTAAAAATTTAATTATTAAAACTTTAAATTTTAAAATTTAAAAATTTAAATACTAAATTTTAAAAATTTAAGTATTAAAACTTTAAATTTTAAAATTTAAAAATTTAAATACTAAATTTTAAAAATCTAATTATTAAAACTTTAAATTTTAAAATTTAAAGTTTTAATAATAATAATTTTAAATTTTAAAATTTAAAAATTTAAATTTTAAAATTTAAAAATTTAAATACTAAATTATAAAAATTTAATTATTAAAACTTTAAATTTTAAAATTTAAAAATTTAAATACTAAATTTTAAAAATTTAATTATTAAAACTTTAAATTTTAAAATTTTAAAATTTAAATACTAAATTTTAAAAATTTAATTATTAAAATTTTAAATTTTAAAATTTAAAAATTTAAATACTAAATTTTAAAAATTTAAATATTAAAATTTTAAATTTTAAAATTTAAAAATTTAAATACTAGATTTTAAAAATTTAATTATTAAAACTTTAAATTTTAAAATTTAAAAATTTAAATATTAAATTTTAAAACTTTAATTATTAAAACTTTAAATTTTAAAATTTAAAAATTTAAACACTAAATTTTAAAAATTTAAGTATTGAAACTTTAAATACTAAATTTTAAAATTTTAATTATTAAAATTTTAAATTTTGAAATTTAAAAATTTAAATACTAAATTTTAAAAATTTAGTTATTAAAACTTTAAATTTTAAAATTTAAAAATTTAAATTTTAAAATTTAAAAATTTAAATACTAAATTTTATAAATTTAATTATTAAAACTTTAAATTTTAAAATTTAAAAATTTAAACACTAAATTTTAAAAATTTAAGTATTGAAACTTTAAATACTAAATTTTAAAATTTTAATTATTAAAATTTAATTATTAAAACTTTAAATTTTAAAATTTAAAAATTTAAATGCTAAATTTTAAAAATTTAATTATAAAATCTTTAAATTTTAAAATTTTAAAATTTAAATACTAAATTTTAAAAATTTAATTATTAAAATTTTAAATTTTAAAATTTAAAAATTTAAATTTTAAAATTTAAAAATTTAAATACTAAATTTTAAAAATTTAATTATTAAAACTTTAAATTTTAAAATTTAAAAATTTAGATACTAAATTTTTAAAATTTAATTATTAAAACTTTAAATTTTAAAATTTAAAAATTTAAATACTAAATTTTAAAAATTTATTTATTAAAATTTTAAATTTTAAAATTTAAAAATTTAAATACTAAATATTAAAAATTTATTTATTAAAACTTTAAATTTTAAAATTTAAAAATTTAAATACTAAATTTTAAAAATTTAATTATTAAAACTTTAAATTTTAAAATTTAAAAATTTAAATACTAAATTTTAAAAATTTAATTATTAAAATTTTAAATTTTAATATTTAAAAATTTAAATTTTAAAATTTAAAAATTTAAATACCAAATTTTAAAAATTTAATTATTAAAACTTTAAATTTTAAAATTTAAAAATTTAATTATTAAAATTTTAAATTTTAAAATTTAAAAATTTAAATACTAAATTTTAAAAATTTAATTATTAAAATTTTAAATTTTTAAAATTAAAAAAATTTAAATTTTAAAATTTAAAAATTTAAATACAAAATTTTAAAAATTTAATTATTAAAACTTTAAATCTTAAAATTTAAAAATTTAAATACTAAATTTTAAAAATTTAATTATTAAAATTTTAAATTTTAAAATTTAAAAATTTAAATTTTAAAATTTAAAAATTTAAATACTAAATTTTAAAAATTTAATTATTAAAACTTTAAATTTTAAAATTTAAAAATTTAAATTTTAAAATTTAAAAATTTAAATACTAAATTTTATAAATTTAATTATTAAAATTTTAAATATTAATATTTAAAAATTTAAATACTAAATTTTAAAAATTTAATTATTAAAACTTTAAATTTTAAAATTTAAAAATTTAAATACTAAATTTTAAAAATTTAAGTATTAAAACTTTAAATTTTAAAATTTAAAAATTTAAATACTAAATTTTAAAAATCTAATTATTAAAACTTTAAATTTTAAAATTTAAAGTTTTAATAATAATAATTTTAAATTTTAAAATTTAAAAATTTAAATTTTAAAATTTAAAAATTTAAATACTAAATTATAAAAATTTAATTATTAAAACTTTAAATTTTAAAATTTAAAAATTTAAATACTAAATTTTAAAAATTTAATTATTAAAACTTTAAATTTTAAAATTTTAAAATTTAAATACTAAATTTTAAAAATTTAATTATTAAAATTTTAAATTTTAAAATTTAAAAATTTAAATACTAAATTTTAAAAATTTAAATATTAAAATTTTAAATTTTAAAATTTAAAAATTTAAATACTAGATTTTAAAAATTTAATTATTAAAACTTTAAATTTTAAAATTTAAAAATTTAAATATTAAATTTTAAAACTTTAATTATTAAAACTTTAAATTTTAAAATTTAAAAATTTAAATTTTGAAATTTAAAAATTTAAATACTAAATTTTAAAAATTTAATTATTAAAATTTTAAATTTTGAAATTTAAAAATTTAAATACTAAATTTTAAAAATTTAGTTATTAAAACTTTAAATTTTAAAATTTAAAAATTTAAATTTTAAAATTTAAAAATTTAAATACTAAATTTTATAAATTTAATTATTAAAACTTTAAATTTTAAAATTTAAAAATTTAAACACTAAATTTTAAAAATTTAAGTATTGAAACTTTAAATACTAAATTTTAAAATTTTAATTATTAAAATTTAACTATTAAAACTTTAAATTTTAAAATTTAAAAATTTAAATGCTAAATTTTAAAAATTTAATTATAAAATCTTTAAATTTTAAAATTTTAAAATTTAAATACTAAATTTTAAAAATTTAATTATTAAAATTTTAAATTTTAAAATTTAAAAATTTAAATTTTAAAATTTAAAAATTTAAATACTAAATTTTAAAAATTTAATTATTAAAACTTTAAATTTTAAAATTTAAAAATTTAGATACTAAATTTTTAAAATTTAATTATTAAAACTTTAAATTTTAAAATTTAAAAATTTAAATACTAAATTTTAAAAATTTATTTATTAAAATTTTAAATTTTAAAATTTAAAAATTTAAATACTAAATATTAAAAATTTATTTATTAAAACTTTAAATTTTAAAATTTAAAAATTTAAATACTAAATTTTAAAAATTTAATTATTAAAACTTTAAATTTTAAAATTTAAAAATTTAAATACTAAATTTTAAAAATTTAATTATTAAAATTTTAAATTTTAATATTTAAAAATTTAAATTTTAAAATTTAAAAATTTAAATACCAAATTTTAAAAATTTAATTATTAAAACTTTAAATTTTAAAATTTAAAAATTTAATTATTAAAATTTTAAATTTTAAAATTTAAAAATTTAAATACTAAATTTTAAAAATTTAATTATTAAAATTTTAAATTTTAAAATTAAAAAAATTTAAATTTTAAAATTTAAAAATTTAAATACTAAATTTTAAAAATTTAATTATTAAAACTTTAAATCTTAAAATTTAAAAATTTAAATACTAAATTTTAAAAATTTAATTATTAAAATTTTAAATTTTAAAATTTAAAAATTTAAATTTTAAAATTTAAAAATTTAAATACTAAATTTTAAAAATTTAATTATTAAAACTTTAAATTTTAAAATTTAAAAATTTAGATACTAAATTTTTAAAATTTAATTATTAAAACTTTAAATTTTAAAATTTAAAAATTTAAATACTAAATTTTAAAAATTTATTTATTAAAATTTTAAATTTTAAAATTTAAAAATTTAAATACGAAATATTAAAAATTCATTTCTTAAAACTTTAAATTTTAAAATTTAAAAATTTAAATACAAAATTTTAAAAATTTAATTATTAAAATTTTAAATTTTAAAATTTAAAAATTTGAAAATTTAAATACTAAATTTTAAAAATTTAATTATTAAAACTTTAAATTTTAAAATTTAAAAATTTAAATACTAAATTTTAAAAATTTACTTATTAAAACTTTAAAATTTAAAATTTAAAAATTTAAATACTAAATTTTAAAAATTTATTTATTAAAACTTTAAATTTTAAAATTTAAAAATTTAAATACTAAATTTTAAAAATTTAATTATTAAAATTTTAAATTTTAAAATTTAAAAATGTAAATACTAAATTTTAAAAATTTAATTATTAAAATTTTAAATATTAATATTTAAAAATTTAAATACTAAATTTTAAAAATTTAATTATTAAAACTTTAAATTTTAAAATTTAAAAATTTAAATACTAAATTTTAAAAATTTAAGTATTAAAACTTTAAATTTTAAAATTTAAAAATTTAAATACTAAATTTTAAAAATCTAATTATTAAAACTTTAAATTTTAAAATTTAAAGTTTTAATAATAATAATTTTAAATTTTAAAATTTAAAAATTTAAATTTTAAAATTTAAAAATTTAAATACTAAATTATAAAAATTTAATTATTAAAACTTTAAATTTTAAAATTTAAAAATTTAAATACTAAATTTTAAAAATTTAATTATTAAAACTTTAAATTTTAAAATTTTAAAATTTAAATACTAAATTTTAAAAATTTAATTATTAAAATTTTAAATTTTAAAATTTAAAAATTTAAATACTAAATTTTAAAAATTTAAATATTAAAATTTTAAATTTTAAAATTTAAAAATTTAAATACTAGATTTTAAAAATTTAATTATTAAAACTTTAAATTTTAAAATTTAAAAATTTAAATATTAAATTTTAAAACTTTAATTATTAAAACTTTAAATTTTAAAATTTAAAAATTTAAATTTTGAAATTTAAAAATTTAAATACTAAATTTTAAAAATTTAATTATTAAAATTTTAAATTTTGAAATTTAAAAATTTAAATACTAAATTTTAAAAATTTAGTTATTAAAACTTTAAATTTTAAAATTTAAAAATTTAAATTTTAAAATTTAAAAATTTAAATACTAAATTTTATAAATTTAATTATTAAAACTTTAAATTTTAAAATTTAAAAATTTAAACACTAAATTTTAAAAATTTAAGTATTGAAACTTTAAATACTAAATTTTAAAATTTTAATTATTAAAATTTAATTATTAAAACTTTAAATTTTAAAATTTAAAAATTTAAATGCTAAATTTTAAAAATTTAATTATAAAATCTTTAAATTTTAAAATTTTAAAATTTAAATACTAAATTTTAAAAATTTAATTATTAAAATTTTAAATTTTAAAATTTAAAAATTTAAATACGAAATATTAAAAATTCATTTCTTAAAACTTTAAATTTTAAAATTTAAAAATTTAAATACAAAATTATAAAAATTTAATTATTAAAATTTTAAATTTTAAAATTTAAAAATTTGAAAATTTAAATACTAAATTTTAAAAATTTAATTATTAAAACTTTAAATTTTAAAATTTTAAAATTTAAATACTAAATTATAAAAATTTAATTATTAAAATTTTAAATTTTAAAATTTAAAAATTTAAATACTAAATTTTAAAAATTTAAATATTAAAATTTTAAATTTTAAAATTTAAAAATTTAAATACTAGATTTTAAAAATTTAATTATTAAAACTTTAAATTTTAAAATTTAAAAATTTAAATATTAAACTTTAAAACTTTAATTATTAAAACTTTAAATTTTAAAATTTAAAAATTTAAATTTTGAAATTTAAAAATTTAAAAACTAAATTTTAAAAATTTAATTATTAAAATTTTAAATTTTGAAATTTAAAAATTTATATACTAAATTTTAAAAATTTAGTTATTAAAACTTTAAATTTTAAAATTTAAAAATTTAAATTTTAAAATTTAAAAATTTAAATACTAAATTTTAAAAATTTAATTATTAAAACTTTAAATTTTAAAATTTAAAAATTTAAACACTAAATTTTAAAAATTTAAGTATTGAAACTTTAAATACTAAATTTTAAAATTTTAATTATTAAAATTTAATTATTAAAACTTTAAATTTTAAAATTTAAAAATTTAAATGCTAAATTTTAAAAATTTAATTATAAAATCTTTAAATTTTAAAATTTTAAAATTTAAATACTAAATTTTAAAAATTTAATTATTAAAATTTTAAATTTTAAAATTTAAAAATTTAAATACTAAATTTTAAAAATTTAAATATTAAAATTTTAAATTTTAAAATTTAAAAATTTAAATACTAAATTTTAAAAATTTAATTATTAAAACTTTAAATTTTAAAATTTAAAAATTTAAATACTAAATTTTAAAAATTTAATTATTAAAATTTTAAATTTTAAAATTTAAAAATTTAAATACTAAATTTAAAAATTTAATTATTAAAACTTTAAATTTTAAAATTTAAAAATTTAAATCTTAAAATTTAAAAATTTAAATACTAAATTTTAAAAAGTTAATTATTAAAATTTTAAATTTTAAAATTTAAAATTTTAAATTTTAAAATTTAAAAATTTTAAATTTTAAAATTTAAAAATTTAAACACTAAATTTTAAAAATTTAAGTATTGAAACTTTAAATACTAAATTTTAAAATTTTAATTATTAAAATTTAATTATTAAAACTTTAAATTTTAAAATTTAAAAATTTAAATGCTAAATTTTAAAAATTTAATTATAAAATCTTTAAATTTTAAAATTTTAAAATTTAAATTCTAAATTTTAAAAATTTAATTATTAAAATTTTAAATTTTAAAATTTAAAAATTTAAATACTAAATTTTAAAAATTTAAATATTAAAATTTTAAATTTTAAAATTTAAAAATTTAAATACTAAATTTTAAAAATTTAATTATTAAAACTTTAAATTTTAAAATTTAAAAATTTAAATACTAAATTTTAAAAATTTAATTATTAAAATTTTAAATTTTAAAATTTAAAAATTTAAATACTAAATTTTAAAAATTTAATTATTAAAACTTTAAATTTTAAAATTTACAAATTTAAATCTTAAAATTTAAAAATTTAAATACTAAATTTTAAAAAGTTAATTATTAAAATTTTAAATTTTAAAATTTAAAATTTTAAATTTTAAAATTTAAAAATTTAAACACTAAATTTTAAAAATTTAAGTATTGAAACTTTAAATACTAAATTTTAAAATTTTTAAATCTTTAATCTTTAAATTTTAAAATTTAAATTTTGAAATTTAAAAATTTCAAAACTAAATTTTAAAAATTTAATTATTAAAATTTTAAATTTTGAAATTTAAAAATTTATATACTAAATTTTAAAAATTTAGTTATTAAAACTTTAAATTTTAAAATTTAAAAATTTAAATTTTAAAATTTAAAAATTTAAATACTAAATTTTAAAAATTTAATTATTAAAACTTTAAATTTTAAAATTTAAAAATTTAAACACTAAATTTTAAAAATTTAAGTATTGAAACTTTAAATACTAAATTTTAAAATTTTAATTATTAAAATTTAATTATTAAAACTTTAAATTTTAAAATTTAAAAATTTAAATGCTAAATTTTAAAAATTTAATTATAAAATCTTTAAATTTTAAAATTTTAAAATTTAAATTCTAAATTTTAAAAATTTAATTATTAAAATTTAAAAATTTAAATACTAAATTTTAAAAATTTAAATATTAAAATTTTAAATTTTAAAATTTAAAAATTTAATTACTAAATTTTAAAAATTTAATTATTAAAACTTTAAATTTTAAAATTTAAAAATTTAAATACTAAATTTTAAAAATTTAATTATTAAAATTTTAAATTTTAAAATTTAAAAATTTAAATACTAAATTTTAAAAATTTAATTATTAAAACTTTAAATTTTAAAATTTACAAATTTAAATCTTAAAATTTAAAAATTTAAATACTAAATTTTAAAAAGTTAATTATTAAAATTTTAAATTTTAAAATTTAAAATTTTAAATTTTAAAATTTAAAAATTTAAACACTAAATTTTAAAAATTTAAGTATTGAAACTTTAAATACTAAATTTTAAAACTTTAATTATTAAAATTTAATTATTAAAACTTTAAATTTTAAAATTTAAAAATTTAAATGCTAAATTTTAAAAATTTAATTATAAAATCTTTAAATTTTAAAATTTTAAAATATAAATACTAAATTTTAAAAATTTAATTATTAAAATTTTAAATTTTAAAATTTAAAAATTTAAATACTAAATTTTAAAAATTTAAATATTAAAATATTAAATTTTAAAATTTAAAAATTTAAATACTAAATTTTAAAAATTTAATTATTAAAACTTTAAATTTTAAAATTTAAAAATTTAAATACTAAATTTTAAAAATTTAATTATTAAAATTTTAAATTTTAAAATTTAAAAATTTAAATACTAAATTTAAAAATTTAATTATTAAAACTTTAAATTTTAAAATTTAAAAATTTAAATCTTAAAATTTAAAAATTTAAATACTAAATTTTAAAAAGTTAATTATTAAAATTTTAAATTTTAAAATTTAAAATTTTAAATTTTAAAATTTAAAAATTTTAAATTTTAAAATTTAAAAATTTAAACACTAAATTTTAAAAATTTAAGTATTGAAACTTTAAATACTAAATTTTAAAATTTTAATTATTAAAATTTAATTATTAAAACTTTAAATTTTAAAATTTAAAAATTTAAATGCTAAATTTTAAAAATTTAATTATAAAATCTTTAAATTTTAAAATTTTAAAATTTAAATTCTAAATTTTAAAAATTTAATTATTAAAATTTTAAATTTTAAAATTTAAAAATTTAAATACTAAATTTTAAAAATTTAAATATTAAAATTTTAAATTTTAAAATTTAAAAATTTAAATACTAAATTTTAAAAATTTAATTATTAAAACTTTAAATTTTAAAATTTAAAAATTTAAATACTAAATTTTAAAAATTTAATTATTAAAATTTTAAATTTTAAAATTTAAAAATTTAAATACTAAATTTTAAAAATTTAATTATTAAAACTTTAAATTTTAAAATTTACAAATTTAAATCTTAAAATTTAAAAATTTAAATACTAAATTTTAAAAAGTTAATTATTAAAATTTTAAATTTTAAAATTTAAAATTTTAAATTTTAAAATTTAAAAATTTAAACACTAAATTTTAAAAATTTAAGTATTGAAACTTTAAATACTAAATTTTAAAATTTTAATTATTAAAATTTAATTATTAAAACTTTAAATTTTAAAATTTAAAAATTTAAATGCTAAATTTTAAAAATTTAATTATAAAATCTTTAAATTTTAAAATTTTAAAATTTAAATACTAAATTTTAAAAATTTAATTATTAAAATTTTAAATTTTAAAATTTAAAAATTTAAATACTAAATTTTAAAAATTTAAATATTAAAATTTTAAATTTTAAAATTTAAAAATTTAAATACTAAATTTTAAAAATTTAATTATTAAAACTTTAAATTTTAAAATTTAAAAATTTAAATACTAAATTTTAAAAATTTAATTATTAAAATTTTAAATTTTAAAATTTAAAAATTTAAATACTAAATTTTAAAAATTTAATTATTAAAACTTTAAATTTTAAAATTTAAAAATTTAAATCTTAAAATTTAAAAATTTAAATACTAAATTTTAAAAAGTTAATTATTAAAATTTTAAATTTTAAAATTTAAAATTTTAAATTTTAAAATTTAAAAATTTAAATTTTAAAATTTAAAAATTTAAATACGAAATTTTAAAAATTTAATTATTAAAATTTTAAATTTTAAAATTTAAAAATTTAAATTTTAAAATTTAAAAATTTAAATACTAAATTTTAAAAATTTAAGTATTAAAACTTTAAATTTTAAAATTTAAAAATTTAAATACTAAATTTTAAAAATTTAATTATTAAAATTTTAAATTTTAAAATTTAAAAATTTAAATACTAAATTTTAAAAATTTAATTATTAAAATTTTAAATTTTTAAATTTATAAATTTAAATACTAAATTATAAAAGTTTAATTATTAAAATTTAAATTTTAAAATTTAAAAATTTAAATACTAAATTTTAAAAATTTAATTATTAAAACTTTAAATTTTAAAATTTAAATACTAAATTTTAAAAATTTAATTATTAAAATTTTCAATTTTAAAATTTAAAAATTTATAAACTAAATTTTAAAAATTTAATTACTAAAACTTTAAATTTTAAAATTTTAAAATTTAAATACTAAATTTTAAAAATTTAATTATTAAAATTTTAAATTTTAAAATTTAAAAATTTAAATACTTAATTTTAAAAATTTAATTATTAAAATTTTAAATTTTAAAATTTAAAAATTTAAATACTAAATTTTAAAAATTTAATTATTAAAATTTTAAATTTTAAAATTTAAAAATTTAAATTTTAAAAATTAAAAATTTAAATACTAAATTTTAAAAATTTATTTATTAAAACTTTAAATTTTAAAATTTAAAAATTTAAATACTAAATTTTAAAAATTTAATTATTAAAATTTTAAATTTTAAAATTTAAAAATGTAAATACTAAATTTTAAAAATTTAATTATTAAAATTTTAAATATTAATATTTAAAAATTTAAATACTAAATTTTAAAAATTTAATTATTAAAACTTTATATTTTAAAATTTAAAGATTTAAATACTAAATTTTAAAAATTTAAGTATTAAAACTTTAAATTTTAAAATTTAAAAATTTAAATACTAAATTTTAAAAATTTAATTATTAAAACTTTAAATTTTAAAATTTAAAAATTTAAATTTTAAAATTTAAAAATTTAAATACCAAATTATAAAAGTTTAATTATTAAAACTTAAATTTTAAAATTTAAAAATTTAAATACTAAATTTTAAAAATTTAATTATTAAAACTTTAAATTTTAAAATTTAAAAATTTAAATACTAAATTTTAAAAATTTAATTATTAAAATTTTAAATTTTTAAATTTAAAAATTTAAATACTAAATTATAAATGTTTAATTATTAAAATTTAAATTTTAAAATTTAAAAATTTAAATACTAAATTTTAAAAATTTAGTTATTAAAACTTTAAATTTTAAAATTTTAAAATTTAAATACTAAATTTTAAAAATTTAATTATTAAAATTTTCAATTTTAAAATTTAAAAATTTATATACTAAATTTTAAAAATTTAATTATTAAAACTTTAAATTTTAAAATTTTAAAATTTAAATACTAAATTTTAAAAATTTAATTATTAAAATTTTAAATTTTAAAATTTAAAAATTTAAATACTTAATTTTAAAAATTTAATTATTAAAATTTTAAATTTTAAAATTTAAAAATTTAAATACTAAATTTTAAAAATTTAATTATTAAAATTTTAAATTTTAATATTTAAAAATTTAAATTTTAAAATTTAAAAATTTAAATACTAAATTTTAAAAATTTAATTATTAAAACTTTAAATTTTAAAATTTAAAAATTTAAATACTAAATTTTAAAAATTTAATTATTAAAACTTTAAATTTTAAAATTTAAAAATTTAAATTTTAAAATTTAAAAATTTAAATACTAAATTTTAAAAATTTAATTATTAAAATTTTAAATTTTAAAATTTAAAAATTTAAATACTAAATTATAAAAGTTTAATTATTAAAATTTAAATTTTAAAATTTAAAAATTTAAATACTAAATTTTAAAAATTTAATTATTAAAATTTTAAATTTTAAAATTTTAAAATTTAAATACTAAATTTTAAAAATTTAATTATTAAAATTTTCAATTTTAAAATTTGAAAATTTATATACTAAATTTTAAAAATTTAATTATTAAAACTTTAAATTTTAATATTTAAAAATTTAAATTTTAAAATTTAAAAATTTAAATACTAAATTTTAAAAATTTAATTATTAAAACTTTAAATTTTAAAATTTAAAAATTTAAATACTAAATTTTAAAAATTTAATTATTAAAATTTTAAATTTTAATATTTAAAAATTTAAATTTTAAAATTTAAAAATTTAAATACCAAATTTTAAAAATTTAATTATTAAAACTTTAAATTTTAAAATTTAAAAATTTAATTATTAAAATTTTAAATTTTAAAATTTAAAAATTTAAATACTAAATTTTAAAAATTTAATTATTAAAATTTTAAATTTTAAAATTAAAAAAATTTAAATTTTAAAATTTAAAAATTTAAATACTAAATTTTAAAAATTTAATTATTAAAACTTTAAATCTTAAAATTTAAAAATTTAAATACCAAATTTTAAAAATTTAATTATTAAAATTTTAAATTTTAAAATTTAAAAATTTAAATTTTAAAATTTAAAAATTTAAATACTAAATTTTAAAAATTTAATTATTAAAACTTTAAATTTTAAAATTTAAAAATTTAGATACTAAATTTTTAAAATTTAATTATTAAAACTTTAAATTTTAAAATTTAAAAATTTAAATACTAAATTTTAAAAATTTATTTATTAAAATTTTAAATTTTAAAATTTAAAAATTTAAATACTAAATATTAAAAATTTATTTATTAAAACTTTAAATTTTAAAATTTAAAAATTTAAATACTAAATTTTAAAAATTTAATTATTAAAACTTTAAATTTTAAAATTTACAAATTTAAATCTTAAAATTTAAAAATTTAAATACTAAATTTTAAAAAGTTAATTATTAAAATTTTAAATTTTAAAATTTAAAATTTTAAATTTTAAAATTTAAAAATTTAAACACTAAATTTTAAAAATTTAAGTATTGAAACTTTAAATACTAAATTTTAAAATTTTTAAATCTTTAATCTTTAAATTTTAAAATTTAAATTTTGAAATTTAAAAATTTCAAAACTAAATTTTAAAAATTTAATTATTAAAATTTTAAATTTTGAAATTTAAAAATTTATATACTAAATTTTAAAAATTTAGTTATTAAAACTTTAAATTTTAAAATTTAAAAATTTAAATTTTAAAATTTAAAAATTTAAATACTAAATTTTAAAAATTTAATTATTAAAACTTTAAATTTTAAAATTTAAAAATTTAAACACTAAATTTTAAAAATTTAAGTATTGAAACTTTAAATACTAAATTTTAAAATTTTAATTATTAAAATTTAATTATTGAAACTTTAAATTTTAAAATTTAAAAATTTAAATGCTAAATTTTAAAAATTTAATTATAAAATCTTTAAATTTTAAAATTTTAAAATTTAAATACTAAATTTTAAAAATTTAATTATTAAAATTTTAAATTTTAAAATTTAAAAATTTAAATACTAAATTTTAAAAATTTAAATATTAAAATTTTAAATTTTAAAATTTAAAAATTTAAATACTAAATTTTAAAAATTTAATTATTAAAACTTTTAATTTTAAAATTTAAAAATTTAAATACTAAATTTTAAAAATTTAATTATTAAAATTTTAAATTTTAAAATTTAAAATTTTAAATTTTAAAATTTAAAAATTTTAAATTTTAAAATTTAAAAATTTAAACACTAAATTTTAAAAATTTAAGTATTGAAACTTTAAATACTAAATTTTAAAATTTTAATTATTAAAATTTAATTATTAAAACTTTAAATTTTAAAATTTAAAAATTTAAATGCTAAATTTTAAAAATTTAATTATAAAATCTTTAAATTTTAAAATTTTAAAATTTAAATTCTAAATTTTAAAAATTTAATTATTAAAATTTAAAAATTTAAATACTAAATTTTAAAAATTTAAATATTAAAATTTTAAATTTTAAAATTTAAAAATTTAATTACTAAATTTTAAAAATTTAATTATTAAAACTTTAAATTTTAAAATTTAAAAATTTAAATACTAAATTTTAAAAATTTAATTATTAAAATTTTAAATTTTAAAATTTAAAAATTTAAATACTAAATTTTAAAAATTTAATTATTAAAACTTTAAATTTTAAAATTTACAAATTTAAATCTTAAAATTTAAAAATTTAAATACTAAATTTTAAAAAGTTAATTATTAAAATTTTAAATTTTAAAATTTAAAATTTTAAATTTTAAAATTTAAAAATTTAAACACTAAATTTTAAAAATTTAAGTATTGAAACTTTAAATACTAAATTTTAAAACTTTAATTATTAAAATTTAATTATTAAAACTTTAAATTTTAAAATTTAAAAATTTAAATGCTAAATTTTAAAAATTTAATTATAAAATCTTTAAATTTTAAAATTTTAAAATATAAATACTAAATTTTAAAAATTTAATTATTAAAATTTTAAATTTTAAAATTTAAAAATTTAAATACTAAATTTTAAAAATTTAAATATTAAAATATTAAATTTTAAAATTTAAAAATTTAAATACTAAATTTTAAAAATTTAATTATTAAAACTTTAAATTTTAAAATTTAAAAATTTAAATACTAAATTTTAAAAATTTAATTATTAAAATTTTAAATTTTAAAATTTAAAAATTTAAATACTAAATTTAAAAATTTAATTATTAAAACTTTAAATTTTAAAATTTAAAAATTTAAATCTTAAAATTTAAAAATTTAAATACTAAATTTTAAAAAGTTAATTATTAAAATTTTAAATTTTAAAATTTAAAATTTTAAATTTTAAAATTTAAAAATTTTAAATTTTAAAATTTAAAAATTTAAACACTAAATTTTAAAAATTTAAGTATTGAAACTTTAAATACTAAATTTTAAAATTTTAATTATTAAAATTTAATTATTAAAACTTTAAATTTTAAAATTTAAAAATTTAAATGCTAAATTTTAAAAATTTAATTATAAAATCTTTAAATTTTAAAATTTTAAAATTTAAATTCTAAATTTTAAAAATTTAATTATTAAAATTTTAAATTTTAAAATTTAAAAATTTAAATACTAAATTTTAAAAATTTAAATATTAAAATTTTAAATTTTAAAATTTAAAAATTTAAATACTAAATTTTAAAAATTTAATTATTAAAACTTTAAATTTTAAAATTTAAAAATTTAAATACTAAATTTTAAAAATTTAATTATTAAAATTTTAAATTTTAAAATTTAAAAATTTAAATACTAAATTTTAAAAATTTAATTATTAAAACTTTAAATTTTAAAATTTACAAATTTAAATCTTAAAATTTAAAAATTTAAATACTAAATTTTAAAAAGTTAATTATTAAAATTTTAAATTTTAAAATTTAAAATTTTAAATTTTAAAATTTAAAAATTTAAACACTAAATTTTAAAAATTTAAGTATTGAAACTTTAAATACTAAATTTTAAAATTTTAATTATTAAAATTTAATTATTAAAACTTTAAATTTTAAAATTTAAAAATTTAAATGCTAAATTTTAAAAATTTAATTATAAAATCTTTAAATTTTAAAATTTTAAAATTTAAATACTAAATTTTAAAAATTTAATTATTAAAATTTTAAATTTTAAAATTTAAAAATTTAAATACTAAATTTTAAAAATTTAAATATTAAAATTTTAAATTTTAAAATTTAAAAATTTAAATACTAAATTTTAAAAATTTAATTATTAAAACTTTAAATTTTAAAATTTAAAAATTTAAATACTAAATTTTAAAAATTTAATTATTAAAATTTTAAATTTTAAAATTTAAAAATTTAAATACTAAATTTTAAAAATTTAATTATTAAAACTTTAAATTTTAAAATTTAAAAATTTAAATCTTAAAATTTAAAAATTTAAATACTAAATTTTAAAAAGTTAATTATTAAAATTTTAAATTTTAAAATTTAAAATTTTAAATTTTAAAATTTAAAAATTTAAATTTTAAAATTTAAAAATTTAAATACGAAATTTTAAAAATTTAATTATTAAAATTTTAAATTTTAAAATTTAAAAATTTAAATTTTAAAATTTAAAAATTTAAATACTAAATTTTAAAAATTTAAGTATTAAAACTTTAAATTTTAAAATTTAAAAATTTAAATACTAAATTTTAAAAATTTAATTATTAAAATTTTAAATTTTAAAATTTAAAAATTTAAATACTAAATTTTAAAAATTTAATTATTAAAATTTTAAATTTTTAAATTTATAAATTTAAATACTAAATTATAAAAGTTTAATTATTAAAATTTAAATTTTAAAATTTAAAAATTTAAATACTAAATTTTAAAAATTTAATTATTAAAACTTTAAATTTTAAAATTTAAATACTAAATTTTAAAAATTTAATTATTAAAATTTTCAATTTTAAAATTTAAAAATTTATAAACTAAATTTTAAAAATTTAATTACTAAAACTTTAAATTTTAAAATTTTAAAATTTAAATACTAAATTTTAAAAATTTAATTATTAAAATTTTAAATTTTAAAATTTAAAAATTTAAATACTTAATTTTAAAAATTTAATTATTAAAATTTTAAATTTTAAAATTTAAAAATTTAAATACTAAATTTTAAAAATTTAATTATTAAAATTTTAAATTTTAAAATTTAAAAATTTAAATTTTAAAAATTAAAAATTTAAATACTAAATTTTAAAAATTTATTTATTAAAACTTTAAATTTTAAAATTTAAAAATTTAAATACTAAATTTTAAAAATTTAATTATTAAAATTTTAAATTTTAAAATTTAAAAATGTAAATACTAAATTTTAAAAATTTAATTATTAAAATTTTAAATATTAATATTTAAAAATTTAAATACTAAATTTTAAAAATTTAATTATTAAAACTTTATATTTTAAAATTTAAAGATTTAAATACTAAATTTTAAAAATTTAAGTATTAAAACTTTAAATTTTAAAATTTAAAAATTTAAATACTAAATTTTAAAAATTTAATTATTAAAACTTTAAATTTTAAAATTTAAAAATTTAAATTTTAAAATTTAAAAATTTAAATACCAAATTATAAAAGTTTAATTATTAAAACTTAAATTTTAAAATTTAAAAATTTAAATACTAAATTTTAAAAATTTAATTATTAAAACTTTAAATTTTAAAATTTAAAAATTTAAATACTAAATTTTAAAAATTTAATTATTAAAATTTTAAATTTTTAAATTTAAAAATTTAAATACTAAATTATAAATGTTTAATTATTAAAATTTAAATTTTAAAATTTAAAAATTTAAATACTAAATTTTAAAAATTTAGTTATTAAAACTTTAAATTTTAAAATTCTAAAATTTAAATACTAAATTTTAAAAATTTAATTATTAAAATTTTCAATTTTAAAATTTAAAAATTTAAATACTAAATTTTAAAAATTTAAATATTAAAATTTTAAATTTTAAAATTTAAAAATTTAAATACTAAATTTTAAAAATTTAATTATTAAAACTTTAAATTTTAAAATTTTAAAATTTAAATACTAAATTTTAAAAATTTAATTATTAAAATTTTAAATTTTAAAATTTAAAAATTTAAATACTTAATTTTAAAAATTTAATTATTAAAATTTTAAATTTTAAAATTTAAAAATTTAAATACTAAATTTTAAAAATTTAATTATTAAAATTTTAAATTTTAATATTTAAAAATTTAAATTTTAAAATTTAAAAATTTAAATACTAAATTTTAAAAATTTAATTATTAAAACTTTAAATTTTAAAATTTAAAAATTTAAATACTAAATTTTAAAAATTTAATTATTAAAACTTTAAATTTTAAAATTTAAAAATTTAAATTTTAAAATTTAAAAATTTAAATACTAAATTTTAAAAATTTAATTATTAAAATTTTAAATTTTAAAATTTAAAAATTTAAATACTAAATTATAAAAGTTTAATTATTAAAATTTAAATTTTAAAATTTAAAAATTTAAATACTAAATTTTAAAAATTTAATTATTAAAATTTTAAATTTTAAAATTTTAAAATTTAAATACTAAATTTTAAAAATTTAATTATTAAAATTTTCAATTTTAAAATTTGAAAATTTATATACTAAATTTTAAAAATTTAATTATTAAAACTTTAAATTTTAATATTTAAAAATTTAAATTTTAAAATTTAAAAATTTAAATACTAAATTTTAAAAATTTAATTATTAAAACTTTAAATTTTAAAATTTAAAAATTTAAATACTAAATTTTAAAAATTTAATTATTAAAATTTTAAATTTTAATATTTAAAAATTTAAATTTTAAAATTTAAAAATTTAAATACCAAATTTTAAAAATTTAATTATTAAAACTTTAAATTTTAAAATTTAAAAATTTAATTATTAAAATTTTAAATTTTAAAATTTAAAAATTTAAATACTAAATTTTAAAAATTTAATTATTAAAATTTTAAATTTTAAAATTAAAAAAATTTAAATTTTAAAATTTAAAAATTTAAATACTAAATTTTAAAAATTTAATTATTAAAACTTTAAATCTTAAAATTTAAAAATTTAAATACCAAATTTTAAAAATTTAATTATTAAAATTTTAAATTTTAAAATTTAAAAATTTAAATTTTAAAATTTAAAAATTTAAATACTAAATTTTAAAAATTTAATTATTAAAATTTTAAATTTTAATATTTAAAAATTTAAATTTTAAAATTTAAAAATTTAAATACCAAATTTTAAAAATTTAATTATTAAAACTTTAAATTTTAAAATTTAAAAATTTAATTATTAAAATTTTAAATTTTAAAATTTAAAAATTTAAATACTAAATTTTAAAAATTTAATTATTAAAATTTTAAATTTTAAAATTAAAAAAATTTAAATTTTAAAATTTAAAAATTTAAATACTAAATTTTAAAAATTTAATTATTAAAACTTTAAATCTTAAAATTTAAAAATTTAAATACCAAATTTTAAAAATTTAATTATTAAAATTTTAAATTTTAAAATTTAAAAATTTAAATTTTAAAATTTAAAAATTTAAATACTAAATTTTAAAAATTTAATTATTAAAACTTTAAATTTTAAAATTTAAAAATTTAGATACTAAATTTTTAAAATTTAATTATTAAAACTTTAAATTTTAAAATTTAAAAATTTAAATACTAAATTTTAAAAATTTATTTATTAAAATTTTAAATTTTAAAATTTAAAAATTTAAATACTAAATATTAAAAATTTATTTATTAAAACTTTAAATTTTAAAATTTAAAAATTTAAATACTAAATTTTAAAAATTTAATTATTAAAACTTTAAATTTTAAAATTTAAAAATTTAAATACTAAATTTTAAAAATTTAATTATTAAAATTTTAAATTTTAATATTTAAAAATTTAAATTTTAAAATTTAAAAATTTAAATACCAAATTTTAAAAATTTAATTATTAAAACTTTAAATTTTAAAATTTAAAAATTTAATTATTAAAATTTTAAATTTTAAAATTTAAAAATTTAAATACTAAATTTTAAAAATTTAATTATTAAAATTTTAAATTTTAAAATTAAAAAAATTTAAATTTTAAAATTTAAAAATTTAAATACTAAATTTTAAAAATTTAATTATTAAAATTTTAAATATTAATATTTAAAAATTTAAATACTAAATTTTAAAAATTTAATTATTAAAACTTTAAATTTTAATATTTAAAAATTTAAATTTTAAAATTTAAAAATTTAAATACTAAATTTTAAAAATTTAATTATTAAAACTTTAAATTTTAAAATTTAAAAATTTAAATACTAAATTTTAAAAATTTAATTATTAAAATTTTAAATTTTAATATTTAAAAATTTAAATTTAAAAAATTTAAAAATTTAAATACCAAATTTTAAAAATTTAATTATTAAAACTTTAAATTTTAAAATTTAAAAATTTAATTATTAAAATTTTAAATTTTAAAATTTAAAAATTTAAATACTAAATTTTAAAAATTTAATTATTAAAATTTTAAATTTTAAAATTAAAAAAATTTAAATTTTAAAATTTAAAAATTTAAATACTAAATTTTAAAAATTTAATTATTAAAACTTTAAATCTTAAAATTTAAAAATTTAAATACCAAATTTTAAAAATTTAATTATTAAAATTTTAAATTTTAAAATTTAAAAATTTAAATTTTAAAATTTAAAAATTTAAATACTAAATTTTAAAAATTTAATTATTAAAACTTTAAATTTTAAAATTTAAAAATTTAGATACTAAATTTTTAAAATTTAATTATTAAAACTTTAAATTTTAAAATTTAAAAATTTAAATACTAAATTTTAAAAATTTATTTATTAAAATTTTAAATTTTAAAATTTAAAAATTTAAATACTAAATATTAAAAATTTATTTATTAAAACTTTAAATTTTAAAATTTAAAAATTTAAATACTAAATTTTAAAAATTTAATTATTAAAACTTTAAATTTTAAAATTTAAAAATTTAAATACTAAATTTTAAAAATTTAATTATTAAAATTTTAAATTTTAATATTTAAAAATTTAAATTTTAAAATTTAAAAATTTAAATACCAAATTTTAAAAATTTAATTATTAAAACTTTAAATTTTAAAATTTAAAAATTTAATTATTAAAATTTTAAATTTTAAAATTTAAAAATTTAAATACTAAATTTTAAAAATTTAATTATTAAAATTTTAAATATTAAAATTAAAAAAATTTAAATTTTAAAATTTAAAAATTTAAATACTAAATTTTAAAAATTTAATTATTAAAACTTTAAATCTTAAAATTTAAAAATTTGAATACTAAATTTTAAAAATTTAATTATTAAAATTTTAAATTTTAAAATTTAAAAATTTAAATTTTAAAATTTAAAAATTTAAATACTAAATTTTAAAAATTTAATTATTAAAACTTTAAATTTTAAAATTTAAAAATTTAGATACTAAATTTTTAAAATTTAATTATTAAAACTTTAAATTTTAAAATTTAAAAATTTAAATACAAAATTTTAAAAATTTAATTATTAAAATTTTAAATTTTAAAATTTAAAAATTTGAAAATTTAAATACTAAATTTTAAAAATTTAGTTATTAAAACTTTAAATTTTAAAATTTAAAAATTTAAATACTAAATTTTAAAAATTTACTTATTATAACTATAAAATTTAAAATTTAAAAATTTAAATACTAAATTTTAAAAATTTATTTATTAAAACTTTAAATTTTAAAATTTAAAAATTTAAATACTAAATTTTAAAAATTTAATTATTAAAATTTTAAATTTTAAAATTTAAAAATGTAAATACTAAATTTTAAAAATTTAATTATTAAAATTTTAAATATTAATATTTAAAAATTTAAATACTAAATTTTAAAAATTTAATTATTAAAACTTTAAATTTTAATATTTAAAAATTTAAATTTTAAAATTTAAAAATTTAAATACTAAATTTTAAAAATTTAATTATTAAAACTTTAAATTTTAAAATTTAAAAATTTAAATACTAAATTTTAAAAATTTAATTATTAAAATTTTAAATTTTAATATTTAAAAATTTAAATTTTAAAATTTAAAAATTTAAATACCAAATTTTAAAAATTTAATTATTAAAACTTTAAATTTTAAAATTTAAAAATTTAATTATTAAAATTTTAAATTTTAAAATTTAAAAATTTAAATACTAAATTTTAAAAATTTAATTATTAAAATTTTAAATTTTAAAATTAAAAAAATTTAAATTTTAAAATTTAAAAATTTAAATACTAAATTTTAAAAATTTAATTATTAAAACTTTAAATCTTAAAATTTAAAAATTTAAATACCAAATTTTAAAAATTTAATTATTAAAATTTTAAATTTTAAAATTTAAAAATTTAAATTTTAAAATTTAAAAATTTAAATACTAAATTTTAAAAATTTAATTATTAAAACTTTAAATTTTAAAATTTAAAAATTTAGATACTAAATTTTTAAAATTTAATTATTAAAACTTTAAATTTTAAAATTTAAAAATTTAAATACTAAATTTTAAAAATTTATTTATTAAAATTTTAAATTTTAAAATTTAAAAATTTAAATACTAAATATTAAAAATTTATTTATTAAAACTTTAAATTTTAAAATTTAAAAATTTAAATACTAAATTTTAAAAATTTAATTATTAAAACTTTAAATTTTAAAATTTAAAAATTTAAATACTAAATTTTAAAAATTTAATTATTAAAATTTTAAATTTTAATATTTAAAAATTTAAATTTTAAAATTTAAAAATTTAAATACCAAATTTTAAAAATTTAATTATTAAAACTTTAAATTTTAAAATTTAAAAATTTAATTATTAAAATTTTAAATTTTAAAATTTAAAAATTTAAATACTAAATTTTAAAAATTTAATTATTAAAATTTTAAATTTTAAAATTAAAAAAATTTAAATTTTAAAATTTAAAAATTTAAATACTAAATTTTAAAAATTTAATTATTAAAACTTTAAATCTTAAAATTTAAAAATTTGAATACTAAATTTTAAAAATTTAATTATTAAAATTTTAAATTTTAAAATTTAAAAATTTAAATTTTAAAATTTAAAAATTTAAATACTAAATTTTAAAAATTTAATTATTAAAACTTTAAATTTTAAAATTTAAAAATTTAGATACTAAATTTTTAAAATTTAATTATTAAAACTTTAAATTTTAAAATTTAAAAATTTAAATACAAAATTTTAAAAATTTAATTATTAAAATTTTAAATTTTAAAATTTAAAAATTTGAAAATTTAAATACTAAATTTTAAAAATTTAGTTATTAAAACTTTAAATTTTAAAATTTAAAAATTTAAATACTAAATTTTAAAAATTTACTTATTATAACTATAAAATTTAAAATTTAAAAATTTAAATACTAAATTTTAAAAATTTATTTATTAAAACTTTAAATTTTAAAATTTAAAAATTTAAATACTAAATTTTAAAAATTTAATTATTAAAATTTTAAATTTTAAAATTTAAAAATGTAAATACTAAATTTTAAAAATTTAATTATTAAAATTTTAAATATTAATATTTAAAAATTTAAATACTAAATTTTAAAAATTTAATTATTAAAACTTTAAATTTTAAAATTTAAAAATTTAAATACTAAATTTTAAAAATTTAAGTATTAAAACTTTAAATTTTAAAATTTAAAAATTTAAATACTAAATTTTAAAAATCTAATTATTAAAACTTTAAATTTTAAAATTTAAAGTTTTAATAATAATAATTTTAAATTTTAAAATTTAAAAATTTAAATTTTAAAATTTAAAAATTTAAATACTAAATTATAAAAATTTAATTATTAAAACTTTAAATTTTAAAATTTAAAAATTTAAATACTAAATTTTAAAAATTTAATTATTAAAACTTTAAATTTTAAAATTTTAAAATTTAAATACTAAATTTTAAAAATTTAATTATTAAAATTTTAAATTTTAAAATTTAAAAATATAAATACTAAATTTTAAAAATTTAAATATTAAAATTTTAAATTTTAAAATTTAAAAATTTAAATACTAGATTTTAAAAATTTAATTATTAAAACTTTAAATTTTAAAATTTAAAAATTTAAATATTAAATTTTAAAACTTTAATTATTAAAACTTTAAATTTTAAAATTTAAAAATTTAAATTTTGAAATTTAAAAATTTAAATACTAAATTTTAAAAATTTAATTATTAAAATTTTAAATTTTGAAATTTAAAAATTTAAATACTAAATTTTAAAAATTTAGTTATTAAAACTTTAAATTTTAAAATTTAAAAATTTAAATTTTAAAATTTAAAAATTTAAATACTAAATTTTATAAATTTAATTATTAAAACTTTAAATTTTAAAATTTAAAAATTTAAACACTAAATTTTAAAAATTTAAGTATTGAAACTTTAAATACTAAATTTTAAAATTTTAATTATTAAAATTTAATTATTAAAACTTTAAATTTTAAAATTTAAAAATTTAAATGCTAAATTTTAAAAATTTAATTATAAAATCTTTAAATTTTAAAATTTTAAAATTTAAATACTAAATTTTAAAAATTTAATTATTAAAATTTTAAATTTTAAAATTTAAAAATTTAAATTTTAAAATTTAAAAATTTAAATACTAAATTTTAAAAATTTAATTATTAAAACTTTAAATTTTAAAATTTAAAAATTTAGATACTAAATTTTTAAAATTTAATTATTAAAACTTTAAATTTTAAAATTTAAAAATTTAAATACTAAATTTTAAAAATTTATTTATTAAAATTTTAAATTTTAAAATTTAAAAATTTAAATACTAAATATTAAAAATTTATTTATTAAAACTTTAAATTTTAAAATTTAAAAATTTAAATACTAAATTTTAAAAATTTAATTATTAAAACTTTAAATTTTAAAATTTAAAAATTTAAATACTAAATTTTAAAAATTTAATTATTAAAATTTTAAATTTTAATATTTAAAAATTTAAATTTTAAAATTTAAAAATTTAAATACCAAATTTTAAAAATTTAATTATTAAAACTTTAAATTTTAAAATTTAAAAATTTAATTATTAAAATTTTAAATTTTAAAATTTAAAAATTTAAATACTAAATTTTAAAAATTTAATTATTAAAATTTTAAATTTTAAAATTAAAAAAATTTAAATTTTAAAATTTAAAAATTTAAATACAAAATTTTAAAAATTTAATTATTAAAACTTTAAATCTTAAAATTTAAAAATTTAAATACTAAATTTTAAAAATTTAATTATTAAAATTTTAAATTTTAAAATTTAAAAATTTAAATTTTAAAATTTAAAAATTTAAATACTAAATTTTAAAAATTTAATTATTAAAACTTTAAATTTTAAAATTTAAAAATTTAAATTTTAAAATTTAAAAATTTAAATACTAAATTTTATAAATTTAATTATTAAAATTTTAAATATTAATATTTAAAAATTTAAATACTAAATTTTAAAAATTTAATTATTAAAACTTTAAATTTTAAAATTTAAAAATTTAAATACTAAATTTTAAAAATTTAAGTATTAAAACTTTAAATTTTAAAATTTAAAAATTTAAATACTAAATTTTAAAAATCTAATTATTAAAACTTTAAATTTTAAAATTTAAAGTTTTAATAATAATAATTTTAAATTTTAAAATTTAAAAATTTAAATTTTAAAATTTAAAAATTTAAATACTAAATTATAAAAATTTAATTATTAAAACTTTAAATTTTAAAATTTAAAAATTTAAATACTAAATTTTAAAAATTTAATTATTAAAACTTTAAATTTTAAAATTTTAAAATTTAAATACTAAATTTTAAAAATTTAATTATTAAAATTTTAAATTTTAAAATTTAAAAATTTAAATACTAAATTTTAAAAATTTAAATATTAAAATTTTAAATTTTAAAATTTAAAAATTTAAATACTAGATTTTAAAAATTTAATTATTAAAACTTTAAATTTTAAAATTTAAAAATTTAAATATTAAATTTTAAAACTTTAATTATTAAAACTTTAAATTTTAAAATTTAAAAATTTAAATTTTGAAATTTAAAAATTTAAATACTAAATTTTAAAAATTTAATTATTAAAATTTTAAATTTTGAAATTTAAAAATTTAAATACTAAATTTTAAAAATTTAGTTATTAAAACTTTAAATTTTAAAATTTAAAAATTTAAATTTTAAAATTTAAAAATTTAAATACTAAATTTTATAAATTTAATTATTAAAACTTTAAATTTTAAAATTTAAAAATTTAAATTTTAAAATTTAAAAATTTAAATACTAAATTTTATAAATTTAATTATTAAAACTTTAAATTTTAAAATTTAAAAATTTAAATACTAAATTTTAAAAATCTAATTATTAAAACTTTAAATTTTAAAATTTAAAGTTTTAATAATAATAATTTTAAATTTTAAAATTTAAAAATTTAAATCTTAAAATTTAAAAATTTAAATACTAAATTTTAAAAATTTAATTATTAAAATTTTAAAATTTAAAATTTAAAAATTTAAATTTTAAAATTTAAAAATTTAAATACTAAATTTTAAAAATTTAATTATTAAAACTTTAAATTTTAAAATTTAAAAATTTAAATACTAAATTTTTAAAATTTAATTATTAAAACTTTAAATTTTAAAATTTAAAAATTTAAATACTAAATTTTAAAAATTTATTTATTAAAACTTTAAATTTTAAAATTTAAAAATTTAAATACTAAATATTAAAAATTTATTTATTAAAACTTTAAATTTTAAAATTTAAAAATTTAAATACTAAATTTTAAAAATTTAATTATTAAAATTTTAAATTTTAAAATTTAAAAATTTAAAAATTTAAATACTAAATTTTAAAAATTTAATTATTAAATCTTTAAATTTTAAAATTTAAAAATTTAAATACTAAATTTTAAAAATTAACTTTTTAAAACTTTAAAATTTAAAATTTAAAAATTTAAATACTAAATTTTAAAAATTTATTTATTAAAACTTTAAATTTTAAAATTTAAAAATTTAAATACTAAATTTTAAAAATTTAATTATTAAAATTTTAAATTTTAAAATTTAAAAATGTAAATACTAAATTTTAAAAATTTAATTATTAAAATTTTAAATATTAATATTTAAAAATTTAAATACTAAATTTTAAAAATTTAATTATTAAAATTTTAAATTTTAAAATTTAAAAATTTAAATACCAAATTATAAAAGTTTAATTATTAAAACTTAAATTTTAAAATTAAAAAATTTAAATAATAAATTTAAAAAATTTAATTATAAAAAATTTTAAATTTTAATATTTAAAAATTTAAATTTTAAAATTTAAAAATTTAAATACTAAATTTTAAAAATTTAATTATTAAAACTTTAAATTTTAAAATTTAAAAATTTAATTATTAAAATTTTAAATTTTAAAATTTAAAAATTTAAATACTAAATTTTAAAAATTTAATTATTAAAATTTTAAATTTTAAAATTAAAAAAATTTAAATTTTAAAATTTAAAAATTTAAATACTAAATTTTAAAAATTTAATTATTAAAACTTTAAATCTTAAAATTTAAAAATTTAAATACTAAATTTTAAAAATTTAATTATTAAAATTTTAAATTTTAAAATTTAAAAATTTAAATTTTAAAATTTAAAAATTTAAATACTAAATTTTAAAAATTTAATTATTAAAACTTTAAATTTTAAAATTTAAAAATTTAAATACTAAATTTTAAAAATTTAATTATTAAAATTTTAAATTTTAAAATTTAAAAATTTAAATACTAAATTTTAAAATTTTAATTATTAAAATTTTAAATTTTAAAATTTAAAAATTTAAATACTAAATTTTTAAAATTTAATTATTAAAACTTTAAATTTTAAAATTTAAAAATTTAAATACTAAATTTTAAAAATTTAATTATTAAAACTTTAAATCTTAAAATTTAAAAATTTAAATACTAAATTTTAAAAATTTAATTATTAAAATTTTAAAATTTAAAAATTTAAATTTTAAAATTTAAAAATTTAAATACTAAATTTTAAAAATTTAATTATTAAAACTTTAAATTTTAAAATTTAAAAATTTAAATACTAAATTTTTAAAATTTAATTATTAAAACTTTAAATTTTAAAATTTTAAAATTTAAATACTAAATTTTAAAAATTTAATTATTAAAATTTTAAATTTTAAAATTTAAAAATTTAAATACTAAATTTTAAAAATTTAAATATTAAAATTTTAAATTTTAAAATTTAAAAATTTAAATACTAGATTTTAAAAATCTAATTATTAAAACTTTAAATTTTAAAATTTAAAGTTTTAATAATAATAATTTTAAATTTTAAAATTTAAAAATTTAAATTTTAAAATTTAAAAATTTAAATACTAAATTATAAAAATTTAATTATTAAAACTTTAAATTTTAAAATTTAAAAATTTAAATACTAAATTTTAAAAATTTAATTATTAAAACTTTAAATTTTAAAATTTTAAAATTTAAATACTAAATTTTAAAAATTTAATTATTAAAATTTTAAATTTTAAAATTTAAAAATTTAAATACTAAATTTTAAAAATTTAAATATTAAAATTTTAAATTTTAAAATTTAAAAATTTAAATACTAGATTTTAAAAATTTAATTATTAAAACTTTAAATTTTAAAATTTAAAAATTTAAATATTAAATTTTAAAACTTTAATTATTAAAACTTTAAATTTTAAAATTTAAAAATTTAAATTTTGAAATTTAAAAATTTAAATACTAAATTTTAAAAATTTAATTATTAAAATTTTAAATTTTGAAATTTAAAAATTTAAATACTAAATTTTAAAAATTTAGTTATTAAAACTTTAAATTTTAAAATTTAAAAATTTAAATTTTAAAATTTAAAAATTTAAATACTAAATTTTATAAATTTAATTATTAAAACTTTAAATTTTAAAATTTAAAAATTTAAACACTAAATTTTAAAAATTTAAGTATTGAAACTTTAAATACTAAATTTTAAAATTTTAATTATTAAAATTTAACTATTAAAACTTTAAATTTTAAAATTTAAAAATTTAAATGCTAAATTTTAAAAATTTAATTATAAAATCTTTAAATTTTAAAATTTTAAAATTTAAATACTAAATTTTAAAAATTTAATTATTAAAATTTTAAATTTTAAAATTTAAAAATTTAAATTTTAAAATTTAAAAATTTAAATACTAAATTTTAAAAATTTAATTATTAAAACTTTAAATTTTAAAATTTAAAAATTTAGATACTAAATTTTTAAAATTTAATTATTAAAACTTTAAATTTTAAAATTTAAAAATTTAAATACTAAATTTTAAAAATTTATTTATTAAAATTTTAAATTTTAAAATTTAAAAATTTAAATACTAAATATTAAAAATTTATTTATTAAAACTTTAAATTTTAAAATTTAAAAATTTAAATACTAAATTTTAAAAATTTAATTATTAAAACTTTAAATTTTAAAATTTAAAAATTTAAATACTAAATTTTAAAAATTTAATTATTAAAATTTTAAATTTTAATATTTAAAAATTTAAATTTTAAAATTTAAAAATTTAAATACCAAATTTTAAAAATTTAATTATTAAAACTTTAAATTTTAAAATTTAAAAATTTAATTATTAAAATTTTAAATTTTAAAATTTAAAAATTTAAATACTAAATTTTAAAAATTTAATTATTAAAATTTTAAATTTTAAAATTAAAAAAATTTAAATTTTAAAATTTAAAAATTTAAATACTAAATTTTAAAAATTTAATTATTAAAACTTTAAATCTTAAAATTTAAAAATTTAAATACTAAATTTTAAAAATTTAATTATTAAAATTTTAAATTTTAAAATTTAAAAATTTAAATTTTAAAATTTAAAAATTTAAATACTAAATTTTAAAAATTTAATTATTAAAACTTTAAATTTTAAAATTTAAAAATTTAGATACTAAATTTTTAAAATTTAATTATTAAAACTTTAAATTTTAAAATTTAAAAATTTAAATACTAAATTTTAAAAATTTATTTATTAAAATTTTAAATTTTAAAATTTAAAAATTTAAATACGAAATATTAAAAATTCATTTCTTAAAACTTTAAATTTTAAAATTTAAAAATTTAAATACAAAATTTTAAAAATTTAATTATTAAAATTTTAAATTTTAAAATTTAAAAATTTGAAAATTTAAATACTAAATTTTAAAAATTTAATTATTAAAACTTTAAATTTTAAAATTTAAAAATTTAAATACTAAATTTTAAAAATTTACTTATTAAAACTTTAAAATTTAAAATTTAAAAATTTAAATACTAAATTTTAAAAATTTATTTATTAAAACTTTAAATTTTAAAATTTAAAAATTTAAATACTAAATTTTAAAAATTTAATTATTAAAATTTTAAATTTTAAAATTTAAAAATTTAAATACTAAATTTTAAAAATTTAATTATTAAAATTTTAAATTTTAAAATTTAAAAATTTAAAAATTTAAATACTAAATTTTAAAAATTTAATTATTAAAACTTTAAATTTTAAAATTTAAAAATTTAAATACTAAATTTTAAAAATTTAATTATTAAAATTTTAAATTTTAAAATTTAAAAATTTAAAAATTTAAATACTAAATTTTAAAAATTTAATTATTAAAACTTTAAATTTTAAAATTTAAAAATTTAAATACTAAATTTTAAAAATTTACTTATTAAAACTTTAAAATTTAAAATTTAAAAATTTAAATACTAAATTTTAAAAATTTATTTATTAAAACTTTAAATTTTAAAATTTAAAAATTTAAATACTAAATTTTAAAAATTTAATTATTAAAATTTTAAATTTTAAAATTTAAAAATTTAAAAATTTAAATACTAAATTTTAAAAATTTAATTATTAAAACTTTAAATTTTAAAATTTAAAAATTTAAATACTAAATTTTAAAAATTTACTTATTAAAACTTTAAAATTTAAAATTTAAAAATTTAAATACTAAATTTTAAAAATTTATTTATTAAAGCTTTAAATTTTAAAATTTAAAAATTTAAATACTAAATTTTAAAAATTTAATTATTAAAATTTTAAATTTTAAAATTTAAAAATGTAAATACTAAATTTTAAAAATTTAATTATTAAAATTTTAAATATTAATATTTAAAAATTTAAATACTAAATTTTAAAAATTTAATTATTAAAACTTTAAATTTTAATATTTAAAAATTTAAATTTTAAAATTTAAAAATTTAAATACTAAATTTTAAAAATTTAATTATTAAAACTTTAAATTTTAAAATTTAAAAATTTAAATACTAAATTTTAAAAATTTAATTATTAAAATTTTAAATTTTAATATTTAAAAATTTAAATTTTAAAATTTAAAAATTTAAATACCAAATTTTAAAAATTTAATTATTAAAACTTTAAATTTTAAAATTTAAAAATTTAATTATTAAAATTTTAAATTTTAAAATTTAAAAATTTAAATACTAAATTTTAAAAATTTAATTATTAAAATTTTAAATTTTAAAATTAAAAAAATTTAAATTTTAAAATTTAAAAATTTAAATACTAAATTTTAAAAATTTAATTATTAAAACTTTAAATCTTAAAATTTAAAAATTTAAATACCAAATTTTAAAAATTTAATTATTAAAATTTTAAATTTTAAAATTTAAAAATTTAAATTTTAAAATTTAAAAATTTAAATACTAAATTTTAAAAATTTAATTATTAAAACTTTAAATTTTAAAATTTAAAAATTTAGATACTAAATTTTTAAAATTTAATTATTAAAACTTTAAATTTTAAAATTTAAAAATTTAAATACTAAATTTTAAAAATTTATTTATTAAAATTTTAAATTTTAAAATTTAAAAATTTAAATACTAAATATTAAAAATTTATTTATTAAAACTTTAAATTTTAAAATTTAAAAATTTAAATACTAAATTTTAAAAATTTAATTATTAAAACTTTAAATTTTAAAATTTAAAAATTTAAATACTAAATTTTAAAAATTTAATTATTAAAATTTTAAATTTTAATATTTAAAAATTTAAATTTTAAAATTTAAAAATTTAAATACCAAATTTTAAAAATTTAATTATTAAAACTTTAAATTTTAAAATTTAAAAATTTAATTATTAAAATTTTAAATTTTAAAATTTAAAAATTTAAATACTAAATTTTAAAAATTTAATTATTAAAATTTTAAATTTTAAAATTAAAAAAATTTAAATTTTAAAATTTAAAAATTTAAATACTAAATTTTAAAAATTTAATTATTAAAACTTTAAATCTTAAAATTTAAAAATTTGAATACTAAATTTTAAAAATTTAATTATTAAAATTTTAAATTTTAAAATTTAAAAATTTAAATTTTAAAATTTAAAAATTTAAATACTAAATTTTAAAAATTTAATTATTAAAACTTTAAATTTTAAAATTTAAAAATTTAGATACTAAATTTTTAAAATTTAATTATTAAAACTTTAAATTTTAAAATTTAAAAATTTAAATACAAAATTTTAAAAATTTAATTATTAAAATTTTAAATTTTAAAATTTAAAAATTTGAAAATTTAAATACTAAATTTTAAAAATTTAGTTATTAAAACTTTAAATTTTAAAATTTAAAAATTTAAATACTAAATTTTAAAAATTTACTTATTAAAACTATAAAATTTAAAATTTAAAAATTTAAATACTAAATTTTAAAAATTTATTTATTAAAACTTTAAATTTTAAAATTTAAAAATTTAAATACTAAATTTTAAAAATTTAATTATTAAAATTTTAAATTTTAAAATTTAAAAATGTAAATACTAAATTTTAAAAATTTAATTATTAAAATTTTAAATATTAATATTTAAAAATTTAAATACTAAATTTTAAAAATTTAATTATTAAAACTTTAAATTTTAAAATTTAAAAATTTAAATACTAAATTTTAAAAATTTAAGTATTAAAACTTTAAATTTTAAAATTTAAAAATTTAAATACTAAATTTTAAAAATCTAATTATTAAAACTTTAAATTTTAAAATTTAAAGTTTTAATAATAATAATTTTAAATTTTAAAATTTAAAAATTTAAATTTTAAAATTTAAAAATTTAAATACTAAATTATAAAAATTTAATTATTAAAACTTTAAATTTTAAAATTTAAAAATTTAAATACTAAATTTTAAAAATTTAATTATTAAAACTTTAAATTTTAAAATTTTAAAATTTAAATACTAAATTTTAAAAATTTAATTATTAAAATTTTAAATTTTAAAATTTAAAAATTTAAATACTAAATTTTAAAAATTTAAATATTAAAATTTTAAATTTTAAAATTTAAAAATTTAAATACTAGATTTTAAAAATTTAATTATTAAAACTTTAAATTTTAAAATTTAAAAATTTAAATATTAAATTTTAAAACTTTAATTATTAAAACTTTAAATTTTAAAATTTAAAAATTTAAACACTAAATTTTAAAAATTTAAGTATTGAAACTTTAAATACTAAATTTTAAAATTTTAATTATTAAAATTTTAAATTTTGAAATTTAAAAATTTAAATACTAAATTTTAAAAATTTAGTTATTAAAACTTTAAATTTTAAAATTTAAAAATTTAAATTTTAAAATTTAAAAATTTAAATACTAAATTTTATAAATTTAATTATTAAAACTTTAAATTTTAAAATTTAAAAATTTAAACACTAAATTTTAAAAATTTAAGTATTGAAACTTTAAATACTAAATTTTAAAATTTTAATTATTAAAATTTAACTATTAAAACTTTAAATTTTAAAATTTAAAAATTTAAATGCTAAATTTTAAAAATTTAATTATAAAATCTTTAAATTTTAAAATTTTAAAATTTAAATACTAAATTTTAAAAATTTAATTATTAAAATTTTAAATTTTAAAATTTAAAAATTTAAATTTTAAAATTTAAAAATTTAAATACTAAATTTTAAAAATTTAATTATTAAAACTTTAAATTTTAAAATTTAAAAATTTAGATACTAAATTTTTAAAATTTAATTATTAAAACTTTAAATTTTAAAATTTAAAAATTTAAATACTAAATTTTAAAAATTTATTTATTAAAATTTTAAATTTTAAAATTTAAAAATTTAAATACTAAATATTAAAAATTTATTTATTAAAACTTTAAATTTTAAAATTTAAAAATTTAAATACTAAATTTTAAAAATTTAATTATTAAAACTTTAAATTTTAAAATTTAAAAATTTAAATACTAAATTTTAAAAATTTAATTATTAAAATTTTAAATTTTAATATTTAAAAATTTAAATTTTAAAATTTAAAAATTTAAATACCAAATTTTAAAAATTTAATTATTAAAACTTTAAATTTTAAAATTTAAAAATTTAATTATTAAAATTTTAAATTTTAAAATTAAAAAAATTTAAATTTTAAAATTTAAAAATTTAAATACTAAATTTTAAAAATTTAATTATTAAAACTTTAAATCTTAAAATTTAAAAATTTAAATACTAAATTTTAAAAATTTAATTATTAAAATTTTAAATTTTAAAATTTAAAAATTTAAATTTTAAAATTTAAAAATTTAAATACTAAATTTTAAAAATTTAATTATTAAAACTTTAAATTTTAAAATTTAAAAATTTAGATACTAAATTTTTAAAATTTAATTATTAAAACTTTAAATTTTAAAATTTAAAAATTTAAATACTAAATTTTAAAAATTTATTTATTAAAATTTTAAATTTTAAAATTTAAAAATTTAAATACGAAATATTAAAAATTCATTTCTTAAAACTTTAAATTTTAAAATTTAAAAATTTAAATACAAAATTTTAAAAATTTAATTATTAAAATTTTAAATTTTAAAATTTAAAAATTTGAAAATTTAAATACTAAATTTTAAAAATTTAATTATTAAAACTTTAAATTTTAAAATTTAAAAATTTAAATACTAAATTTTAAAAATTTACTTATTAAAACTTTAAAATTTAAAATTTAAAAATTTAAATACTAAATTTTAAAAATTTATTTATTAAAACTTTAAATTTTAAAATTTAAAAATTTAAATACTAAATTTTAAAAATTTAATTATTAAAATTTTAAATTTTAAAATTTAAAAATTTAAATACTAAATTTTAAAAATTTAATTATTAAAATTTTAAATTTTAAAATTTAAAAATTTAAAAATTTAAATACTAAATTTTAAAAATTTAATTATTAAAACTTTAAATTTTAAAATTTAAAAATTTAAATACTAAATTTTAAAAATTTAATTATTAAAATTTTAAATTTTAAAATTTAAAAATTTAAAAATTTAAATACTAAATTTTAAAAATTTAATTATTAAAACTTTAAATTTTAAAATTTAAAAATTTAAATACTAAATTTTAAAAATTTACTTATTAAAACTTTAAAATTTAAAATTTAAAAATTTAAATACTAAATTTTAAAAATTTATTTATTAAAACTTTAAATTTTAAAATTTAAAAATTTAAATACTAAATTTTAAAAATTTAATTATTAAAATTTTAAATTTTAAAATTTAAAAATTTAAAAATTTAAATACTAAATTTTAAAAATTTAATTATTAAAACTTTAAATTTTAAAATTTAAAAATTTAAATACTAAATTTTAAAAATTTACTTATTAAAACTTTAAAATTTAAAATTTAAAAATTTAAATACTAAATTTTAAAAATTTATTTATTAAAACTTTAAATTTTAAAATTTAAAAATTTAAATACTAAATTTTAAAAATTTAATTATTAAAATTTTAAATTTTAAAATTTAAAAATGTAAATACTAAATTTTAAAAATTTAATTATTAAAATTTTAAATATTAATATTTAAAAATTTAAATACTAAATTTTAAAAATTTAATTATTAAAACTTTAAATTTTAATATTTAAAAATTTAAATTTTAAAATTTAAAAATTTAAATACTAAATTTTAAAAATTTAATTATTAAAACTTTAAATTTTAAAATTTAAAAATTTAAATACTAAATTTTAAAAATTTAATTATTAAAATTTTAAATTTTAATATTTAAAAATTTAAATTTTAAAATTTAAAAATTTAAATACCAAATTTTAAAAATTTAATTATTAAAACTTTAAATTTTAAAATTTAAAAATTTAATTATTAAAATTTTAAATTTTAAAATTTAAAAATTTAAATACTAAATTTTAAAAATTTAATTATTAAAATTTTAAATTTTAAAATTAAAAAAATTTAAATTTTAAAATTTAAAAATTTAAATACTAAATTTTAAAAATTTAATTATTAAAACTTTAAATCTTAAAATTTAAAAATTTAAATACCAAATTTTAAAAATTTAATTATTAAAATTTTAAATTTTAAAATTTAAAAATTTAAATTTTAAAATTTAAAAATTTAAATACTAAATTTTAAAAATTTAATTATTAAAACTTTAAATTTTAAAATTTAAAAATTTAGATACTAAATTTTTAAAATTTAATTATTAAAACTTTAAATTTTAAAATTTAAAAATTTAAATACTAAATTTTAAAAATTTATTTATTAAAATTTTAAATTTTAAAATTTAAAAATTTAAATACTAAATATTAAAAATTTATTTATTAAAACTTTAAATTTTAAAATTTAAAAATTTAAATACTAAATTTTAAAAATTTAATTATTAAAACTTTAAATTTTAAAATTTAAAAATTTAAATACTAAATTTTAAAAATTTAATTATTAAAATTTTAAATTTTAATATTTAAAAATTTAAATTTTAAAATTTAAAAATTTAAATACCAAATTTTAAAAATTTAATTATTAAAACTTTAAATTTTAAAATTTAAAAATTTAATTATTAAAATTTTAAATTTTAAAATTTAAAAATTTAAATACTAAATTTTAAAAATTTAATTATTAAAATTTTAAATTTTAAAATTAAAAAAATTTAAATTTTAAAATTTAAAAATTTAAATACTAAATTTTAAAAATTTAATTATTAAAACTTTAAATCTTAAAATTTAAAAATTTGAATACTAAATTTTAAAAATTTAATTATTAAAATTTTAAATTTTAAAATTTAAAAATTTAAATTTTAAAATTTAAAAATTTAAATACTAAATTTTAAAAATTTAATTATTAAAACTTTAAATTTTAAAATTTAAAAATTTAGATACTAAATTTTTAAAATTTAATTATTAAAACTTTAAATTTTAAAATTTAAAAATTTAAATACAAAATTTTAAAAATTTAATTATTAAAATTTTAAATTTTAAAATTTAAAAATTTGAAAATTTAAATACTAAATTTTAAAAATTTAGTTATTAAAACTTTAAATTTTAAAATTTAAAAATTTAAATACTAAATTTTAAAAATTTACTTATTAAAACTATAAAATTTAAAATTTAAAAATTTAAATACTAAATTTTAAAAATTTATTTATTAAAACTTTAAATTTTAAAATTTAAAAATTTAAATACTAAATTTTAAAAATTTAATTATTAAAATTTTAAATTTTAAAATTTAAAAATGTAAATACTAAATTTTAAAAATTTAATTATTAAAATTTTAAATATTAATATTTAAAAATTTAAATACTAAATTTTAAAAATTTAATTATTAAAACTTTAAATTTTAAAATTTAAAAATTTAAATACTAAATTTTAAAAATTTAAGTATTAAAACTTTAAATTTTAAAATTTAAAAATTTAAATACTAAATTTTAAAAATCTAATTATTAAAACTTTAAATTTTAAAATTTAAAGTTTTAATAATAATAATTTTAAATTTTAAAATTTAAAAATTTAAATTTTAAAATTTAAAAATTTAAATACTAAATTATAAAAATTTAATTATTAAAACTTTAAATTTTAAAATTTAAAAATTTAAATACTAAATTTTAAAAATTTAATTATTAAAACTTTAAATTTTAAAATTTTAAAATTTAAATACTAAATTTTAAAAATTTAATTATTAAAATTTTAAATTTTAAAATTTAAAAATTTAAATACTAAATTTTAAAAATTTAAATATTAAAATTTTAAATTTTAAAATTTAAAAATTTAAATACTAGATTTTAAAAATTTAATTATTAAAACTTTAAATTTTAAAATTTAAAAATTTAAATATTAAATTTTAAAACTTTAATTATTAAAACTTTAAATTTTAAAATTTAAAAATTTAAACACTAAATTTTAAAAATTTAAGTATTGAAACTTTAAATACTAAATTTTAAAATTTTAATTATTAAAATTTTAAATTTTGAAATTTAAAAATTTAAATACTAAATTTTAAAAATTTAGTTATTAAAACTTTAAATTTTAAAATTTAAAAATTTAAATTTTAAAATTTAAAAATTTAAACACTAAATTTTAAAAATTTAAGTATTGAAACTTTAAATACTAAATTTTAAAATTTTAATTATTAAAATTTAATTATTAAAACTTTAAATTTTAAAATTTAAAAATTTAAATGCTAAATTTTAAAAATTTAATTATAAAATCTTTAAATTTTAAAATTTTAAAATTTAAATACTAAATTTTAAAAATTTAATTATTAAAATTTTAAATTTTAAAATTTAAAAATTTAAATTTTAAAATTTAAAAATTTAAATACTAAATTTTAAAAATTTAATTATTAAAACTTTAAATTTTAAAATTTAAAAATTTAGATACTAAATTTTTAAAATTTAATTATTAAAACTTTAAATTTTAAAATTTAAAAATTTAAATACTAAATTTTAAAAATTTATTTATTAAAATTTTAAATTTTAAAATTTAAAAATTTAAATACTAAATATTAAAAATTTATTTATTAAAACTTTAAATTTTAAAATTTAAAAATTTAAATACTAAATTTTAAAAATTTAATTATTAAAACTTTAAATTTTAAAATTTAAAAATTTAAATACTAAATTTTAAAAATTTAATTATTAAAATTTTAAATTTTAATATTTAAAAATTTAAATTTTAAAATTTAAAAATTTAAATACCAAATTTTAAAAATTTAATTATTAAAACTTTAAATTTTAAAATTTAAAAATTTAATTATTAAAATTTTAAATTTTAAAATTTAAAAATTTAAATACTAAATTTTAAAAATTTAATTATTAAAATTTTAAATTTTTAAAATTAAAAAAATTTAAATTTTAAAATTTAAAAATTTAAATACAAAATTTTAAAAATTTAATTATTAAAACTTTAAATCTTAAAATTTAAAAATTTAAATACTAAATTTTAAAAATTTAATTATTAAAATTTTAAATTTTAAAATTTAAAAATTTAAATTTTAAAATTTAAAAATTTAAATACTAAATTTTAAAAATTTAATTATTAAAACTTTAAATTTTAAAATTTAAAAATTTAAATTTTAAAATTTAAAAATTTAAATACTAAATTTTATAAATTTAATTATTAAAATTTTAAATATTAATATTTAAAAATTTAAATACTAAATTTTAAAAATTTAATTATTAAAACTTTAAATTTTAAAATTTAAAAATTTAAATACTAAATTTTAAAAATTTAAGTATTAAAACTTTAAATTTTAAAATTTAAAAATTTAAATACTAAATTTTAAAAATCTAATTATTAAAACTTTAAATTTTAAAATTTAAAGTTTTAATAATAATAATTTTAAATTTTAAAATTTAAAAATTTAAATTTTAAAATTTAAAAATTTAAATACTAAATTATAAAAATTTAATTATTAAAACTTTAAATTTTAAAATTTAAAAATTTAAATACTAAATTTTAAAAATTTAATTATTAAAACTTTAAATTTTAAAATTTTAAAATTTAAATACTAAATTTTAAAAATTTAATTATTAAAATTTTAAATTTTAAAATTTAAAAATTTAAATACTAAATTTTAAAAATTTAAATATTAAAATTTTAAATTTTAAAATTTAAAAATTTAAATACTAGATTTTAAAAATTTAATTATTAAAACTTTAAATTTTAAAATTTAAAAATTTAAATATTAAATTTTAAAACTTTAATTATTAAAACTTTAAATTTTAAAATTTAAAAATTTAAATTTTGAAATTTAAAAATTTAAATACTAAATTTTAAAAATTTAATTATTAAAATTTTAAATTTTGAAATTTAAAAATTTAAATACTAAATTTTAAAAATTTAGTTATTAAAACTTTAAATTTTAAAATTTAAAAATTTAAATTTTAAAATTTAAAAATTTAAATACTAAATTTTATAAATTTAATTATTAAAACTTTAAATTTTAAAATTTAAAAATTTAAACACTAAATTTTAAAAATTTAAGTATTGAAACTTTAAATACTAAATTTTAAAATTTTAATTATTAAAATTTAACTATTAAAACTTTAAATTTTAAAATTTAAAAATTTAAATGCTAAATTTTAAAAATTTAATTATAAAATCTTTAAATTTTAAAATTTTAAAATTTAAATACTAAATTTTAAAAATTTAATTATTAAAATTTTAAATTTTAAAATTTAAAAATTTAAATTTTAAAATTTAAAAATTTAAATACTAAATTTTAAAAATTTAATTATTAAAACTTTAAATTTTAAAATTTAAAAATTTAGATACTAAATTTTTAAAATTTAATTATTAAAACTTTAAATTTTAAAATTTAAAAATTTAAATACTAAATTTTAAAAATTTATTTATTAAAATTTTAAATTTTAAAATTTAAAAATTTAAATACTAAATATTAAAAATTTATTTATTAAAACTTTAAATTTTAAAATTTAAAAATTTAAATACTAAATTTTAAAAATTTAATTATTAAAACTTTAAATTTTAAAATTTAAAAATTTAAATACTAAATTTTAAAAATTTAATTATTAAAATTTTAAATTTTAATATTTAAAAATTTAAATTTTAAAATTTAAAAATTTAAATACCAAATTTTAAAAATTTAATTATTAAAACTTTAAATTTTAAAATTTAAAAATTTAATTATTAAAATTTTAAATTTTAAAATTTAAAAATTTAAATACTAAATTTTAAAAATTTAATTATTAAAATTTTAAATTTTAAAATTTAAAAATTTAAATACTAAATTTTAAAAATTTAAATATTAAAATTTTAAATTTTAAAATTTAAAAATTTAAATACTAGATTTTAAAAATTTAATTATTAAAACTTTAAATTTTAAAATTTAAAAATTTAAATATTAAATTTTAAAACTTTAATTATTAAAACTTTAAATTTTAAAATTTAAAAATTTAAACACTAAATTTTAAAAATTTAAGTATTGAAACTTTAAATACTAAATTTTAAAATTTTAATTATTAAAATTTTAAATTTTGAAATTTAAAAATTTAAATACTAAATTTTAAAAATTTAGTTATTAAAACTTTAAATTTTAAAATTTAAAAATTTAAATTTTAAAATTTAAAAATTTAAATACTAAATTTTATAAATTTAATTATTAAAACTTTAAATTTTAAAATTTAAAAATTTAAACACTAAATTTTAAAAATTTAAGTATTGAAACTTTAAATACTAAATTTTAAAATTTTAATTATTAAAATTTAATTATTAAAACTTTAAATTTTAAAATTTAAAAATTTAAATGCTAAATTTTAAAAATTTAATTATAAAATCTTTAAATTTTAAAATTTTAAAATTTAAATACTAAATTTTAAAAATTTAATTATTAAAATTTTAAATTTTAAAATTTAAAAATTTAAATTTTAAAATTTAAAAATTTAAATACTAAATTTTAAAAATTTAATTATTAAAACTTTAAATTTTAAAATTTAAAAATTTAGATACTAAATTTTTAAAATTTAATTATTAAAACTTTAAATTTTAAAATTTAAAAATTTAAATACTAAATTTTAAAAATTTATTTATTAAAATTTTAAATTTTAAAATTTAAAAATTTAAATACTAAATATTAAAAATTTATTTATTAAAACTTTAAATTTTAAAATTTAAAAATTTAAATACTAAATTTTAAAAATTTAATTATTAAAACTTTAAATTTTAAAATTTAAAAATTTAAATACTAAATTTTAAAAATTTAATTATTAAAATTTTAAATTTTAATATTTAAAAATTTAAATTTTAAAATTTAAAAATTTAAATACCAAATTTTAAAAATTTAATTATTAAAACTTTAAATTTTAAAATTTAAAAATTTAATTATTAAAATTTTAAATTTTAAAATTTAAAAATTTAAATACTAAATTTTAAAAATTTAATTATTAAAATTTTAAATTTTTAAAATTAAAAAAATTGAAATTTTAAAATTTAAAAATTTAAATACAAAATTTTAAAAATTTAATTATTAAAACTTTAAATCTTAAAATTTAAAAATTTAAATACTAAATTTTAAAAATTTAATTATTAAAATTTTAAATTTTAAAATTTAAAAATTTAAATTTTAAAATTTAAAAATTTAAATACTAAATTTTAAAAATTTAATTATTAAAACTTTAAATTTTAAAATTTAAAAATTTAAATTTTAAAATTTAAAAATTTAAATACTAAATTTTATAAATTTAATTATTAAAATTTTAAATATTAATATTTAAAAATTTAAATACTAAATTTTAAAAATTTAATTATTAAAACTTTAAATTTTAAAATTTAAAAATTTAAATACTAAATTTTAAAAATTTAAGTATTAAAACTTTAAATTTTAAAATTTAAAAATTTAAATACTAAATTTTAAAAATCTAATTATTAAAACTTTAAATTTTAAAATTTAAAGTTTTAATAATAATAATTTTAAATTTTAAAATTTAAAAATTTAAATTTTAAAATTTAAAAATTTAAATACTAAATTATAAAAATTTAATTATTAAAACTTTAAATTTTAAAATTTAAAAATTTAAATACTAAATTTTAAAAATTTAATTATTAAAACTTTAAATTTTAAAATTTTAAAATTTAAATACTAAATTTTAAAAATTTAATTATTAAAATTTTAAATTTTAAAATTTAAAAATTTAAATACTAAATTTTAAAAATTTAAATATTAAAATTTTAAATTTTAAAATTTAAAAATTTAAATACTAGATTTTAAAAATTTAATTATTAAAACTTTAAATTTTAAAATTTAAAAATTTAAATATTAAATTTTAAAACTTTAATTATTAAAACTTTAAATTTTAAAATTTAAAAATTTAAATTTTGAAATTTAAAAATTTAAATACTAAATTTTAAAAATTTAATTATTAAAATTTTAAATTTTGAAATTTAAAAATTTAAATACTAAATTTTAAAAATTTAGTTATTAAAACTTTAAATTTTAAAATTTAAAAATTTAAATTTTAAAATTTAAAAATTTAAATACTAAATTTTATAAATTTAATTATTAAAACTTTAAATTTTAAAATTTAAAAATTTAAACACTAAATTTTAAAAATTTAAGTATTGAAACTTTAAATACTAAATTTTAAAATTTTAATTATTAAAATTTAACTATTAAAACTTTAAATTTTAAAATTTAAAAATTTAAATGCTAAATTTTAAAAATTTAATTATAAAATCTTTAAATTTTAAAATTTTAAAATTTAAATACTAAATTTTAAAAATTTAATTATTAAAATTTTAAATTTTAAAATTTAAAAATTTAAATTTTAAAATTTAAAAATTTAAATACTAAATTTTAAAAATTTAATTATTAAAACTTTAAATTTTAAAATTTAAAAATTTAGATACTAAATTTTTAAAATTTAATTATTAAAACTTTAAATTTTAAAATTTAAAAATTTAAATACTAAATTTTAAAAATTTATTTATTAAAATTTTAAATTTTAAAATTTAAAAATTTAAATACTAAATATTAAAAATTTATTTATTAAAACTTTAAATTTTAAAATTTAAAAATTTAAATACTAAATTTTAAAAATTTAATTATTAAAACTTTAAATTTTAAAATTTAAAAATTTAAATACTAAATTTTAAAAATTTAATTATTAAAATTTTAAATTTTAATATTTAAAAATTTAAATTTTAAAATTTAAAAATTTAAATACCAAATTTTAAAAATTTAATTATTAAAACTTTAAATTTTAAAATTTAAAAATTTAATTATTAAAATTTTAAATTTTAAAATTTAAAAATTTAAATACTAAATTTTAAAAATTTAATTATTAAAATTTTAAATTTTAAAATTAAAAAAATTTAAATTTTAAAATTTAAAAATTTAAATACTAAATTTTAAAAATTTAATTATTAAAACTTTAAATCTTAAAATTTAAAAATTTAAATACTAAATTTTAAAAATTTAATTATTAAAATTTTAAATTTTAAAATTTAAAAATTTAAATTTTAAAATTTAAAAATTTAAATACTAAATTTTAAAAATTTAATTATTAAAACTTTAAATTTTAAAATTTAAAAATTTAGATACTAAATTTTTAAAATTTAATTATTAAAACTTTAAATTTTAAAATTTAAAAATTTAAATACTAAATTTTAAAAATTTATTTATTAAAATTTTAAATTTTAAAATTTAAAAATTTAAATACGAAATATTAAAAATTCATTTCTTAAAACTTTAAATTTTAAAATTTAAAAATTTAAATACAAAATTTTAAAAATTTAATTATTAAAATTTTAAATTTTAAAATTTAAAAATTTGAAAATTTAAATACTAAATTTTAAAAATTTAATTATTAAAACTTTAAATTTTAAAATTTAAAAATTTAAATACTAAATTTTAAAAATTTACTTATTAAAACTTTAAAATTTAAAATTTAAAAATTTAAATACTAAATTTTAAAAATTTATTTATTAAAACTTTAAATTTTAAAATTTAAAAATTTAAATACTAAATTTTAAAAATTTAATTATTAAAATTTTAAATTTTAAAATTTAAAAATGTAAATACTAAATTTTAAAAATTTAATTATTAAAATTTTAAATATTAATATTTAAAAATTTAAATACTAAATTTTAAAAATTTAATTATTAAAACTTTAAATTTTAAAATTTAAAAATTTAAATACTAAATTTTAAAAATTTAAGTATTAAAACTTTAAATTTTAAAATTTAAAAATTTAAATACTAAATTTTAAAAATCTAATTATTAAAACTTTAAATTTTAAAATTTAAAGTTTTAATAATAATAATTTTAAATTTTAAAATTTAAAAATTTAAATTTTAAAATTTAAAAATTTAAATACTAAATTATAAAAATTTAATTATTAAAACTTTAAATTTTAAAATTTAAAAATTTAAATACTAAATTTTAAAAATTTAATTATTAAAACTTTAAATTTTAAAATTTTAAAATTTAAATACTAAATTTTAAAAATTTAAATATTAAAATTTTAAATTTTAAAATTTAAAAATTTAAATACTAGATTTTAAAAATTTAATTATTAAAACTTTAAATTTTAAAATTTAAAAATTTAAATATTAAATTTTAAAACTTTAATTATTAAAACTTTAAATTTTAAAATTTAAAAATTTAAATTTTGAAATTTAAAAATTTAAATACTAAATTTTAAAAATTTAATTATTAAAATTTTAAATTTTGAAATTTAAAAATTTAAATACTAAATTTTAAAAATTTAGTTATTAAAACTTTTAATTTTAAAATTTAAAAATTTAAATTTTAAAATTTAAAAATTTAAATACTAAATTTTATAAATTTAATTATTAAAACTTTAAATTTTAAAATTTAAAAATTTAAACACTAAATTTTAAAAATTTAAGTATTGAAACTTTAAATACTAAATTTTAAAATTTTAATTATTAAAATTTAATTATTAAAACTTTAAATTTTAAAATTTAAAAATTTAAATGCTAAATTTTAAAAATTTAATTATAAAATCTTTAAATTTTAAAATTTTAAAATTTAAATACTAAATTTTAAAAATTTAATTATTAAAATTTTAAATTTTAAAATTTAAAAATTTAAATACGAAATATTAAAAATTCATTTCTTAAAACTTTAAATTTTAAAATTTAAAAATTTAAATACAAAATTATAAAAATTTAATTATTAAAATTTTAAATTTTAAAATTTAAAAATTTGAAAATTTAAATACTAAATTTTAAAAATTTAATTATTAAAACTTTAAATTTTAAAATTTTAAAATTTAAATACTAAATTATAAAAATTTAATTATTAAAATTTTAAATTTTAAAATTTAAAAATTTAAATACTAAATTTTAAAAATTTAAATATTAAAATTTTAAATTTTAAAATTTAAAAATTTAAATACTAGATTTTAAAAATTTAATTATTAAAACTTTAAATTTTAAAATTTAAAAATTTAAATATTAAACTTTAAAACTTTAATTATTAAAACTTTAAATTTTAAAATTTAAAAATTTAAATTTTGAAATTTAAAAATTTAAAAACTAAATTTTAAAAATTTAATTATTAAAATTTTAAATTTAGAAATTTAAAAATTTATATACTAAATTTTAAAAATTTAGTTATTAAAACTTTAAATTTTAAAATTTAAAAATTTAAATTTTAAAATTTAAAAATTTAAATACTAAATTTTAAAAATTTAATTATTAAAACTTTAAATTTTAAAATTTAAAAATTTAAACACTAAATTTTAAAAATTTAAGTATTGAAACTTTAAATACTAAATTTTAAAATTTTAATTATTAAAATTTAATTATTAAAACTTTAAATTTTAAAATTTAAAAATTTAAATGCTAAATTTTAAAAATTTAATTATAAAATCTTTAAATTTTAAAATTTTAAAATTTAAATACTAAATTTTAAAAATTTAATTATTAAAATTTTAAATTTTAAAATTTAAAAATTTAAATACTAAATTTTAAAAATTTAAATATTAAAATTTTAAATTTTAAAATTTAAAAATTTAAATACTAAATTTTAAAAATTTAATTATTAAAACTTTAAATTTTAAAATTTAAAAATTTAAATACTAAATTTTAAAAATTTAATTATTAAAATTTTAAATTTTAAAATTTAAAAATTTAAATACTAAATTTAAAAATTTAATTATTAAAACTTTAAATTTTAAAATTTAAAAATTTAAATCTTAAAATTTAAAAATTTAAATACTAAATTTTAAAAAGTTAATTATTAAAATTTTAAATTTTAAAATTTAAAATTTTAAATTTTAAAATTTAAAAATTTTAAATTTTAAAATTTAAAAATTTAAACACTAAATTTTAAAAATTTAAGTATTGAAACTTTAAATACTAAATTTTAAAATTTTAATTATTAAAATTTAATTATTAAAACTTTAAATTTTAAAATTTAAAAATTTAAATGCTAAATTTTAAAAATTTAATTATAAAATCTTTAAATTTTAAAATTTTAAAATTTAAATTCTAAATTTTAAAAATTTAATTATTAAAATTTTAAATTTTAAAATTTAAAAATTTAAATACTAAATTTTAAAAATTTAAATATTAAAATTTTAAATTTTAAAATTTAAAAATTTAAATACTAAATTTTAAAAATTTAATTATTAAAACTTTAAATTTTAAAATTTAAAAATTTAAATACTAAATTTTAAAAATTTAATTATTAAAATTTTAAATTTTAAAATTTAAAAATTTAAATACTAAATTTTAAAAATTTAATTATTAAAACTTTAAATTTTAAAATTTACAAATTTAAATCTTAAAATTTAAAAATTTAAATACTAAATTTTAAAAAGTTAATTATTAAAATTTTAAATTTTAAAATTTAAAATTTTAAATTTTAAAATTTAAAAATTTAAACACTAAATTTTAAAAATTTAAGTATTGAAACTTTAAATACTAAATTTTAAAATTTTTAAATCTTTAATCTTTAAATTTTAAAATTTAAATTTTGAAATTTAAAAATTTCAAAACTAAATTTTAAAAATTTAATTATTAAAATTTTAAATTTTGAAATTTAAAAATTTATATACTAAATTTTAAAAATTTAGTTATTAAAACTTTAAATTTTAAAATTTAAAAATTTAAATTTTAAAATTTAAAAATTTAAATACTAAATTTTAAAAATTTAATTATTAAAACTTTAAATTTTAAAATTTAAAAATTTAAACACTAAATTTTAAAAATTTAAGTATTGAAACTTTAAATACTAAATTTTAAAATTTTAATTATTAAAATTTAATTATTGAAACTTTAAATTTTAAAATTTAAAAATTTAAATGCTAAATTTTAAAAATTTAATTATAAAATCTTTAAATTTTAAAATTTTAAAATTTAAATACTAAATTTTAAAAATTTAATTATTAAAATTTTAAATTTTAAAATTTAAAAATTTAAATACTAAATTTTAAAAATTTAAATATTAAAATTTTAAATTTTAAAATTTAAAAATTTAAATACTAAATTTTAAAAATTTAATTATTAAAACTTTTAATTTTAAAATTTAAAAATTTAAATACTAAATTTTAAAAATTTAATTATTAAAATTTTAAATTTTAAAATTTAAAATTTTAAATTTTAAAATTTAAAAATTTTAAATTTTAAAATTTAAAAATTTAAACACTAAATTTTAAAAATTTAAGTATTGAAACTTTAAATACTAAATTTTAAAATTTTAATTATTAAAATTTAATTATTAAAACTTTAAATTTTAAAATTTAAAAATTTAAATGCTAAATTTTAAAAATTTAATTATAAAATCTTTAAATTTTAAAATTTTAAAATTTAAATTCTAAATTTTAAAAATTTAATTATTAAAATTTAAAAATTTAAATACTAAATTTTAAAAATTTAAATATTAAAATTTTAAATTTTAAAATTTAAAAATTTAATTACTAAATTTTAAAAATTTAATTATTAAAACTTTAAATTTTAAAATTTAAAAATTTAAATACTAAATTTTAAAAATTTAATTATTAAAATTTTAAATTTTAAAATTTAAAAATTTAAATACTAAATTTTAAAAATTTAATTATTAAAACTTTAAATTTTAAAATTTACAAATTTAAATCTTAAAATTTAAAAATTTAAATACTAAATTTTAAAAAGTTAATTATTAAAATTTTAAATTTTAAAATTTAAAATTTTAAATTTTAAAATTTAAAAATTTAAACACTAAATTTTAAAAATTTAAGTATTGAAACTTTAAATACTAAATTTTAAAACTTTAATTATTAAAATTTAATTATTAAAACTTTAAATTTTAAAATTTAAAAATTTAAATGCTAAATTTTAAAAATTTAATTATAAAATCTTTAAATTTTAAAATTTTAAAATATAAATACTAAATTTTAAAAATTTAATTATTAAAATTTTAAATTTTAAAATTTAAAAATTTAAATACTAAATTTTAAAAATTTAAATATTAAAATATTAAATTTTAAAATTTAAAAATTTAAATACTAAATTTTAAAAATTTAATTATTAAAACTTTAAATTTTAAAATTTAAAAATTTAAATACTAAATTTTAAAAATTTAATTATTAAAATTTTAAATTTTAAAATTTAAAAATTTAAATACTAAATTTAAAAATTTAATTATTAAAACTTTAAATTTTAAAATTTAAAAATTTAAATCTTAAAATTTAAAAATTTAAATACTAAATTTTAAAAAGTTAATTATTAAAATTTTAAATTTTAAAATTTAAAATTTTAAATTTTAAAATTTAAAAATTTTAAATTTTAAAATTTAAAAATTTAAACACTAAATTTTAAAAATTTAAGTATTGAAACTTTAAATACTAAATTTTAAAATTTTAATTATTAAAATTTAATTATTAAAACTTTAAATTTTAAAATTTAAAAATTTAAATGCTAAATTTTAAAAATTTAATTATAAAATCTTTAAATTTTAAAATTTTAAAATTTAAATTCTAAATTTTAAAAATTTAATTATTAAAATTTTAAATTTTAAAATTTAAAAATTTAAATACTAAATTTTAAAAATTTAAATATTAAAATTTTAAATTTTAAAATTTAAAAATTTAAATACTAAATTTTAAAAATTTAATTATTAAAACTTTAAATTTTAAAATTTAAAAATTTAAATACTAAATTTTAAAAATTTAATTATTAAAATTTTAAATTTTAAAATTTAAAAATTTAAATACTAAATTTTAAAAATTTAATTATTAAAACTTTAAATTTTAAAATTTACAAATTTAAATCTTAAAATTTAAAAATTTAAATACTAAATTTTAAAAAGTTAATTATTAAAATTTTAAATTTTAAAATTTAAAATTTTAAATTTTAAAATTTAAAAATTTAAACACTAAATTTTAAAAATTTAAGTATTGAAACTTTAAATACTAAATTTTAAAATTTTAATTATTAAAATTTAATTATTAAAACTTTAAATTTTAAAATTTAAAAATTTAAATGCTAAATTTTAAAAATTTAATTATAAAATCTTTAAATTTTAAAATTTTAAAATTTAAATACTAAATTTTAAAAATTTAATTATTAAAATTTTAAATTTTAAAATTTAAAAATTTAAATACTAAATTTTAAAAATTTAAATATTAAAATTTTAAATTTTAAAATTTAAAAATTTAAATACTAAATTTTAAAAATTTAATTATTAAAACTTTAAATTTTAAAATTTAAAAATTTAAATACTAAATTTTAAAAATTTAATTATTAAAATTTTAAATTTTAAAATTTAAAAATTTAAATACTAAATTTTAAAAATTTAATTATTAAAACTTTAAATTTTAAAATTTAAAAATTTAAATCTTAAAATTTAAAAATTTAAATACTAAATTTTAAAAAGTTAATTATTAAAATTTTAAATTTTAAAATTTAAAATTTTAAATTTTAAAATTTAAAAATTTAAATTTTAAAATTTAAAAATTTAAATACGAAATTTTAAAAATTTAATTATTAAAATTTTAAATTTTAAAATTTAAAAATTTAAATTTTAAAATTTAAAAATTTAAATACTAAATTTTAAAAATTTAAGTATTAAAACTTTAAATTTTAAAATTTAAAAATTTAAATACTAAATTTTAAAAATTTAATTATTAAAATTTTAAATTTTAAAATTTAAAAATTTAAATACTAAATTTTAAAAATTTAATTATTAAAATTTTAAATTTTTAAATTTATAAATTTAAATACTAAATTATAAAAGTTTAATTATTAAAATTTAAATTTTAAAATTTAAAAATTTAAATACTAAATTTTAAAAATTTAATTATTAAAACTTTAAATTTTAAAATTTAAATACTAAATTTTAAAAATTTAATTATTAAAATTTTCAATTTTAAAATTTAAAAATTTATAAACTAAATTTTAAAAATTTAATTACTAAAACTTTAAATTTTAAAATTTTAAAATTTAAATACTAAATTTTAAAAATTTAATTATTAAAATTTTAAATTTTAAAATTTAAAAATTTAAATACTTAATTTTAAAAATTTAATTATTAAAATTTTAAATTTTAAAATTTAAAAATTTAAATACTAAATTTTAAAAATTTAATTATTAAAATTTTAAATTTTAAAATTTAAAAATTTAAATTTTAAAAATTAAAAATTTAAATACTAAATTTTAAAAATTTATTTATTAAAACTTTAAATTTTAAAATTTAAAAATTTAAATACTAAATTTTAAAAATTTAATTATTAAAATTTTAAATTTTAAAATTTAAAAATGTAAATACTAAATTTTAAAAATTTAATTATTAAAATTTTAAATATTAATATTTAAAAATTTAAATACTAAATTTTAAAAATTTAATTATTAAAACTTTATATTTTAAAATTTAAAGATTTAAATACTAAATTTTAAAAATTTAAGTATTAAAACTTTAAATTTTAAAATTTAAAAATTTAAATACTAAATTTTAAAAATTTAATTATTAAAACTTTAAATTTTAAAATTTAAAAATTTAAATTTTAAAATTTAAAAATTTAAATACCAAATTATAAAAGTTTAATTATTAAAACTTAAATTTTAAAATTTAAAAATTTAAATACTAAATTTTAAAAATTTAATTATTAAAACTTTAAATTTTAAAATTTAAAAATTTAAATACTAAATTTTAAAAATTTAATTATTAAAATTTTAAATTTTTAAATTTAAAAATTTAAATACTAAATTATAAATGTTTAATTATTAAAATTTAAATTTTAAAATTTAAAAATTTAAATACTAAATTTTAAAAATTTAGTTATTAAAACTTTAAATTTTAAAATTTTAAAATTTAAATACTAAATTTTAAAAATTTAATTATTAAAATTTTCAATTTTAAAATTTAAAAATTTATATACTAAATTTTAAAAATTTAATTATTAAAACTTTAAATTTTAAAATTTTAAAATTTAAATACTAAATTTTAAAAATTTAATTATTAAAATTTTAAATTTTAAAATTTAAAAATTTAAATACTTAATTTTAAAAATTTAATTATTAAAATTTTAAATTTTAAAATTTAAAAATTTAAATACTAAATTTTAAAAATTTAATTATTAAAATTTTAAATTTTAATATTTAAAAATTTAAATTTTAAAATTTAAAAATTTAAATACTAAATTTTAAAAATTTAATTATTAAAACTTTAAATTTTAAAATTTAAAAATTTAAATACTAAATTTTAAAAATTTAATTATTAAAACTTTAAATTTTAAAATTTAAAAATTTAAATTTTAAAATTTAAAAATTTAAATACTAAATTTTAAAAATTTAATTATTAAAATTTTAAATTTTAAAATTTAAAAATTTAAATACTAAATTATAAAAGTTTAATTATTAAAATTTAAATTTTAAAATTTAAAAATTTAAATACTAAATTTTAAAAATTTAATTATTAAAATTTTAAATTTTAAAATTTTAAAATTTAAATACTAAATTTTAAAAATTTAATTATTAAAATTTTCAATTTTAAAATTTGAAAATTTATATACTAAATTTTAAAAATTTAATTATTAAAACTTTAAATTTTAAAATTTTAAAATTTAAATACTAAATTTTAAAAATTTAATTATTAAAATTTTAAATTTTAAAATTTAAAAATTTAAATACTAAATTTTAAAAATTTAATTATTAAAATTTTAAATTTTAATATTTAAAAATTTAAATTTTAAAATTTAAAAATTTAAATACTAAATTTTAATAATTTAATTATTAAAACTTTAAATTTAAAAATTTAAATACTAAATTTTAAAAATTTAATTATTAATATTTTAAATTTTAAAATTTAAAAATTTAAATACTAAATTTTAAAAAGTTAGTTATTAAAATTTTAAATTTTAAAATTTAAAAATTTAAATTTTAAAATTTAAAAATTTAAATACTAAATTTTAAAAATTTAATTATTAAAACTTTAAATTTTAAAATTTAAAAATTTAAATACTAAATTTTAAAAATGTAATTATTAAAACTTTAAAATTTAAAATTTAAAAATATAAATACTAAATTTTAAAAATTTATTTATTAAAACTTTAAATTTTAAAATTTAAAAATTTCAATACTAAATTTTAAAAATTTATTTATTAAAATTTTAAATTTTAAAATTTAAAAATGTAAATACTAAATTTTAAAAATTTAATTATTAAAATTTTAAATATTAATATTTAAAAATTTAAATACTAAATTTTAAAAATTTAATTATTAAAACTTTAAATTTTAAAATTTAAAAATTTAAATTTTAAAATTTAAAAATTTAAATACCAAATTATAAAAGTTTAATTATTAAAACTTAAATTTTAAAATTTAGAAATTTAAATACTAAATTTTAAAAATTTAATTATTAAAACTTTAAATTTTAAAATTTAAAAATTTAAATACTAAATTTTAAAAATTTAATTATTAAAATTTTAAATTTTAAAATTTAAAAATTTAAATACTAAATTTTAAAAATTTAATTATTAAAACTTTAAATTTTAAAATTTAAAAATTTAAATTTTAAAATTTAAAAATTTAAATACTAAATTTTAAAAAGATAATTATTAAAATTTTCATTTTTAAAATTTGAAAATTTATATACTAAATTTTAAAAATTTAATTATTAAAACTTTAAATTTTAAAATTTTAAAATTTAAATACTAAATTTTAAAAATTTAATTATTAAAATTTTAAATCTTAATATTTAAAAATTTAAATACTTAATTTTAAAAATTTAATTATTAAAATTTTAAATTTTAAAATTTAAAAATTTAAATACTAAATTTTAAAAATTTAATTATTAAAATTTTAAATTTTAATATTTAAAAATTTAAATTTTAAAATTTAAAAATTTAAATACTAAATTTAAAAAATTTAATTATTAAAACTTTAAATTTAAAAATTTAAATACTAAATTTTAAAAATTTAATTATTAAAATTTTAAATTTTAAAATTTAAAAATTTAAATACTAAATTATAAAAGTTTAATTATTATATTTAAATTTTAAAATTTAAAAATTTAAATACTAAATTTTAAAAATTTAATTATTAAAATTTTAAATTTTAAAATTTTAAAATTTAAAAATTTAAATACTAAATTTTAAAAATTTAAGTATTAAAACTTTAAATTTTAAAATTTAAAAATTTAAATACTAAATTTTAAAAATTTAATTATTAAAATTTTAAATTTTAAAATTTAAAAATTTAAATACTAAATTTTAAAAATTTAATTATTAAAATTTTAAATTTTTAAATTTATAAATTTTAATACTAAATTATAAAAGTTTAATTATTAAAATTTAAATTTTAAAATTTAAAAATTTAAATACTAAATTTTAAAAATTTAATTACTAAAACTTTAAATTTTAAAATTTAAATACTAAATTTTAAAAATTTAATTATTAAAATTTTCAATTTTAAAATTTAAAAATTTATAAACTAAATTTTAAAAATTTAATTACTAAAACTTTAAATTTTAAAATTTAAAAATTTAAATACTAAATTTTAAAAATTTAATTATTAAAATTTTAAATTTTAATATTTAAAAATTTAAATTTTAAAATTTAAAAATTTAAATACTAAATTTTAAAAATTTATTTATTAAATCTTTAAATTTTAAAATTTAAAAATTTAAATACTAAATTTTAAAAATTTAATTATTAAAATTTTAAATTTTAAAATTTAAAAATGTAAATACTAAATTTTAAAAATTTAATTATTAAAATTTTAAATATTAATATTTAAAAATTTAAATACTAAATTTTAAAAATTTAATTATTAAAACTTTATATTTTAAATTTTAAAGATTTAAATACTAAATTTTAAAAATTTAAGTATTAAAACTTTAAATTTTAAAATTTAAAAATTTAAATACTAAATTTTAAAAATTTAATTATTAAAACTTTAAATTTTAAAATTTAAAAATTTAAATTTTAAAATTTAAAAATTTAAATACCAAATTATAAAAGTTTAATTATTAAAACTTAAATTTTAAAATTTAAAAATTTAAATACTAAATTTTAAAAATTTAATTATTAAAACTTTAAATTTTAAAATTTAAAAATTTAAATACTAAATTTTAAAAATTTAATTATTAAAATTTTAAATTTTTAAATTTAAAAATTTAAATACTAAATTATAAAAGTTTAATTATTAAAATTTAAATTTTAAAATTTAAAAATTTAAATACTAAATTTTAAAAATTTAGTTATTAAAACTTTAAATTTTAAAATTTTAAAATTTAAATACTAAATTTTAAAAATTTAATTATTAAAATTTTCAATTTTAAAATTTAAAAATTTATATACTAAATTTTAAAAATTTAATTATTAAAACTTTAAATTTTAAAATTTAAAAATTTAAACACTAAATTTAAAAAATTTAAGTATTAAAACTTTAAATACTAAATTTTAAAATTTTAATTATTAAAATTTAATTATTAAAACTTTAAATTTTAAAATTTAAAAATTTAAATGCTAAATTTTAAAAATTTAATTATTAAAACTTTAAATTTTAAAATTTAAAAATTTAAATACTAAATTTTAAAAATGTAATTATTAAAACTTTAAAATTTAAAATTTAAAAATTTAAATACTAAATTTTAAAAATTTATTTATTAAAACTTTAAATTTTAAAATATAAAAATTTAAATACTAAATTTTAAAAATTTAATTATTAAAATTTTAAATTTTAAAATTTAAATATGTAAATACTAAATTTTAAAAATTTAATTATTAAAATTTTAAATATTAATATTTAAATATTTAAATACTAAATTTTAAAAATTTAATTATTAAAACTTTAAATTTTAAAATTTAAAAATTTAAATACTAAATTTTAAAAATATAAGTATTAAAACTTTAAATTTTAAAATTTAAAAATTTAAATACTAAATTTTAAAAATTTAATTATTAAAACTTTAAATTTTAAAATTTTAAAATTTAAATACTAAATTTTAAAAATTTAATTATTAAAATTTTAAATTTTAAAATTTAAAAATTTAAATACTAAATTTTAAAAAATTAAATATTAAAATTTTAAATTTTAAAATTTAAAAATTTAAATACTAGATTTTAAAAATATAATTATTAAAACTTTAAATTTTAAAATTTAAAAACTTAAATATAAAATTTTAAAACTTTAATTATTAAAACTTTAAATTTTAAAATTTAAATATTTAAATTATGAAATTTAAAAATTTAAATACTAAATTTTAAAAATTTAATTATTAAAATTTTAAATTTTAAAATTTAAAAATTTAAATACTAAATTTTAAAAATTTAATTATTGAAACTTTAAATTTTAAAATTTAAAAATTTAAATACTAAATTTTAAAAATTTAATTATTAAAACTTTAAATTTTAAAATTTAAAAATTTAAAAACTAAATTTTAAAAATTTAATTATTAAAATTTTAAATTTTAAAATTTAAAAATTTAAATACTAAATTTTAAAAAGTTAATTATTAAAATTTTAAATTTTAAAATTTAAAAATTTAAATTTTAAAATTTAAAAATTTAAATATTAAATTTTAAAAAGTTAGTTATTAAAATTTTAAATTTTAAAATTTAAAAATTTAAATTTTAAAATTTAAAAATTTAAATCCTAAATTTTAAAAATTTAATTATTAAAACTTTAAATTTTAAAATTTAAAAATTTAAATTTTGAAATTTAAAAATATAAATACTATATTTTAAAAATTTAATTATTAAAATTTTAAATTTTGAAATTTAAAAATTTTAGTACTAAATTTTAAAAATTTAGTTATTAAAACTTTAAATTTTAAAATTTAAAAACTTAAATTTTAAAATTTAAAAATTTAAATACTAAATTTTAAAAATTTATATATTAAAATTTTAAATTTTAAAATTTAAAAATTTAAAAATTTAAATACTAAATTTTAAAAATTTAATTATTAAAATTTTAAATTTTAAAATTTAAAAATGTAAATACTAAATTTTAAAATTTTAATTATTAAAATTTAATTATTAAAACTTTAAATTTTAAAATTTAAAAATTTAAATGCTTAATTTTAAAAATTTAATTATAAAAACTTTAAATTTTAAAATTTAAAAATTTAAATACTAAATTTTAAAAATTTAATTATTAAAATTTTAAATTTTAAAATTTAAAAATTTAAATACTAAATTTTAAAAATTTAAATATTAAAATTTTAAATTTTAAAATTTAAAAATTTAAATACTAAATTTTAAAAATTTAATTATTAAAACTTTAAATTTTAAAATTTAAAAATTTAAATACTAAATTTTAAAAATTTAATTATTAAAATTTTAAATTTTAAAATTTAAAAATTTAAATACTAAATTTTAAAAATTTAATTATTAAAATTTTAAATTTTAAAATTTAAAAATTTAAATACTAAATTTTAAAAATTTAATTATTAAAATTTTAAATTTTTAAATTTAAAAATTTAAATACTAAATTTTAAAAATTTAAATATTAAAATTTTAAATTTTAAAATTTAAAAATTTAAATACTAAATTTTAAAAATTTAATTATTAAAACTTTAAATTTTAAAATTTAAAAATTTAAATACTAAATTTTAAAAATTTAATTATTAAAATTTTAAATTTTAAAATTTAAAAATTTAAATTATAAAATTTAAAAATTTAAATACTAAATTTAAAAAAGTTAATTATTAAAATTTTAAATTTTAAAATTTAAAATTTTAAATTTTAAAATTTAAAAATTTAAATTTTAAAATTTAAAAATTTAAATACTAAATTTTAAAAATTTAATTATTAAAATTTTAAATTTTAAAATTTAAAAATTTAAATTTTAAAATTTAAAAATTTAAATACTAAATTTTAAAAATTTAAGTATTAAAACTTTAAATTTTAAAATTTAAAAATTTAAATACAAAATTTTAAAAATTTAATTATTAAAATTTTAAATTTTAAAATTTAAAAATGTAAATACTAAATTTTAAAATTTTAATTATTAAAATTTAATTATTAAAACTTTAAATTTTAAAATTTAAAAATTTAAATGCTTAATTTTAAAAATTTAATTATAAAAACTTTAAATTTTAAAATTTAAAAATTTAAATACTAAATTTTAAAAATTTAATTATTAAAATTTTAAATTTTAAAATTTAAAAATTTAAATACTAAATTTTAAAAATTTAAATATTAAAATTTTAAATTTTAAAATTTAAAAATTTAAATACTAAATTTTAAAAATTTAATTATTAAAACTTTAAATTTTAAAATTTAAAAATTTAAATACTAAATTTTAAAAATTTAATTATTAAAATTTTAAATTTTAAAATTTAAAAATTTAAATTTTAAAATTTAAAAATTTAAATACTAAATTTTAAAAATTTAAGTATTAAAACTTTAAATTTTAAAATTTAAAAATTTAAATACTAAATTTTAAAAATTTAATTATTAAAATTTTAAATTTTAAAATATAAAAATTTAAATACTAAATTTTAAAAATTTAATTATTAAAATTTTAAATTTTAAAATTTAAAAATTTAAATACTAAATTTTAAAAATTTAATTATTAAAATTTTAAATTTTTAAATTTAAAAATTTAAATACTAAATTTTAAAAATTTAAATATTAAAATTTTAAATTTTAAAATTTAAAAATTTAAATACTAAATTTTAAAAATTTAATTATTAAAACTTTAAATTTTAAAATTTAAAAATTTAAATACTAAATTTTAAAAATTTAATTATTAAAATTTTAAATTTTAAAATTTAAAAATTTAAATTATAAAATTTAAAAATTTAAATACTAAATTTAAAAAAGTTAATTATTAAAATTTTAAATTTTAAAATTTAAAATTTTAAATTTTAAAATTTAAAAATTTAAATTTTAAAATTTAAAAATTTAAATACTAAATTTTAAAAATTTAAATATTAAAATTTTAAATTTTAAAATTTAAAAATTTAAATACTAAATTTTAAAAATTTAATTATTAAAACTTTAAATTTTAAAATTTAAAAATTTAAATACTAAATTTTAAAAATTTAATTATTAAAATTTTAAATTTTAAAATTTAAAAATTTAAATACTAAATTTTAAAAATTTAATTATTAAAATTTTAAATTTTAAAATTTAAAAATTTAAATACTAAATTTTAAAAATTTAATTATTAAAATTTTAAATTTTTAAATTTAAAAATTTAAATACTAAATTTTAAAAATTTAAATATTAAAATTTTAAATTTTAAAATTTAAAAATTTAAATACTAAATTTTAAAAATTTAATTATTAAAACTTTAAATTTTAAAATTTAAAAATTTAAATACTAAATTTTAAAAATTTAATTATTAAAATTTTAAATTTTAAAATTTAAAAATTTAAATTATAAAATTTAAAAATTTAAATACTAAATTTAAAAAAGTTAATTATTAAAATTTTAAATTTTAAAATTTAAAATTTTAAATTTTAAAATTTAAAAATTTAAATTTTAAAATTTAAAAATTTAAATACTAAATTTTAAAAATTTAATTATTAAAATTTTAAATTTTAAAATTTAAAAATTTAAATTTTAAAATTTAAAAATTTAAATACTAAATTTTAAAAATTTAAGTATTAAAACTTTAAATTTTAAAATTTAAAAATTTAAATACAAAATTTTAAAAATTTAATTATTAAAATTTTAAATTTTAAAATTTAAAAATGTAAATACTAAATTTTAAAATTTTAATTATTAAAATTTAATTATTAAAACTTTAAATTTTAAAATTTAAAAATTTAAATGCTTAATTTTAAAAATTTAATTATAAAAACTTTAAATTTTAAAATTTAAAAATTTAAATACTAAATTTTAAAAATTTAATTATTAAAATTTTAAATTTTAAAATTTAAAAATTTAAATACTAAATTTTAAAAATTTAAATATTAAAATTTTAAATTTTAAAATTTAAAAATTTAAATACTAAATTTTAAAAATTTAATTATTAAAACTTTAAATTTTAAAATTTAAAAATTTAAATACTAAATTTTAAAAATTTAATTATTAAAATTTTAAATTTTAAAATTTAAAAATTTAAATTTTAAAATTTAAAAATTTAAATACTAAATTTTAAAAATTTAAGTATTAAAACTTTAAATTTTAAAATTTAAAAATTTAAATACTAAATTTTAAAAATTTAATTATTAAAATTTTAAATTTTAAAATATAAAAATTTAAATACTAAATTTTAAAAATTTAATTATTAAAATTTTAAATTTTAAAATTTAAAAATTTAAATACTAAATTTTAAAAATTTAATTATTAAAATTTTAAATTTTTAAATTTAAAAATTTAAATACTAAATTTTAAAAATTTAAATATTAAAATTTTAAATTTTAAAATTTAAAAATTTAAATACTAAATTTTAAAAATTTAATTATTAAAACTTTAAATTTTAAAATTTAAAAATTTAAATACTAAATTTTAAAAATTTAATTATTAAAATTTTAAATTTTAAAATTTAAAAATTTAAATTATAAAATTTAAAAATTTAAATACTAAATTTAAAAAAGTTAATTATTTAAATTTTAAATTTTAAAATTTAAAATTTTAAATTTTAAAATTTAAAAATTTAAATTTTAAAATTTAAAAATTTAAATACTAAATTTTAAAAATTTAATTATTAAAATTTTAAATTTTAAAATTTAAAAATTTAAATTTTAAAATTTAAAAATTTAAATACTAAATTTTAAAAATTTAAGTATTAAAACTTTAAATTTTAAAATTTAAAAATTTAAATACTAAATTTTAAAAATTTAATTATTAAAATTTTAAATTTTAAAATTTAAAAATTTAAATACTAAATTTTAAAAATTTAATTATTAAAATTTTAAATTTTTAAATTTAAAAATTTAAATCCTAAATTATAAAAGTTTAATTATTAAAATTTAAATTTAAAAATTTAAATACTAAATTTTAAAAAGTTAGTTATTAAAATTTTAAATTTTAAAATTTAAAAATTAAAATTTTAAAATTTAAAAATTTAAATACTAAATTTTAAAAATTTAATTACTAAAATTTTAAATTTTAATATTTAAAAATTTAAATTTTAAAATTTAAAAATTTAAATACTAAATTTTAAAAATTTAATTATTAAAACTTTAAATTTAAAAATTTAAATACTAAATTTTAAAAATTTAATTATTAATATTTTAAATTTTAAAATTTAAAAATTTAAATACTAAATTTTAAAAAGTTAGTTATTAAAATTTTAAATTTTAAAATTTAAAAATTTAAATTTTAAAATTTAAAAATTTAAATACTAAATTTTAAAAATTTAATTATTAAAACTTTAAATTTTAAAATTTAAAAATTTAAATACTAAATTTTAAAAATGTAATTATTAAAACTTTAAAATTTAAAATTTAAAAATTTAAATACTAAATTTTAAAAATTTATTTATTAAAACTTTAAATTTTAAAATTTAAAAATTTAAATACTAAATTTTAAAAATTTAATTATTAAAATTTTAAATTTTAAAATTTAAAAATGTAAATACTAAATTTTAAAAATTTAATTATTAAAATTTTAAATATTAATATTTAAAAATTTAAACACTAAATTTTAAAAATTTAATTATTAAAACTTTATATTTTAAAATTTAAAAATTTAAATACTAAATTTTAAAAATTTAAGTATTAAAACTTTAAATTTTAAAATTTAAAAATTTAAATACTAAATTTTAAAAATTTAATTATTAAAACTTTAAATTTTGAAATTTAAAAATTTAAATTTTAAAATTTAAAAATTTAAATACCAAATTATAAAAGTTTAATTATTAAAACTTAAATTTTAAAATTTAAAAATTTAAATACTAAATTTTAAAAATTTAATTATTAAAACTTTAAATTTTAAAATTTAAAAATTTAAATACTAAATTTTAAAAATTTAATTATTAAAATTTTAAATTTTAAAATTTAAAAATTTAAATACTATATCTTAAAAATTTAATTATTAAAACTTTAAATTTTAAAATTTAAAAATTTAAATTTTAAAATTTAAAAATTTAAATACTAAATTTTAAAAAGATAATTATTAAAATTTTAAATTTTAAAATTTAAAATTTTAAATTTTAAAATTTAAAAATTTAAATACTAAATTTTAAAAATTTAATTATTAAAATTTTAAATTTTAAAATTTAAAAATTTAAATATTAAATTATAAAAGTTTAATTATTAAAATTTAAATTTTAAAATTTAAAAATTTAAATACTAAATTTTAAAAATTTAATTATTAAAACTTTAAATTTTAAAATTTTAAAATTTAAATACTAAATTTTAAAAATTTAATTATTAAAATTTTCAATTTTAAAATTTAAAAATTTATATACTAAATTTTAAAAATTTAATTATTAAAACTTTAAATTTTAAAATTTTAAAATTTAAATACTAAATTTTAAAAATTTAATTATTAAAATTTTAAATTTTAAAATTTAAAAATTTAAATACTTAATTTTAAAAATTTAATTATTAAAATTTTAAATTTTTAAATTTAAAACTTTAAATACTAAATTTTAAAAATTTAATTATTAAAATTTTAAATTTTAATATTTAAAAATTTAAATTTTAAAATTTAAAAATTTAAATACTAAATTTTAAAAATTTAATTATTAATATTTTAAATTTTAAAATTTAAAAATTTAAATACTAAATTTTAAAAAGTTAGTTATTAAAATTTTAAATTTTAAAATTAAAAAATTTAAATTTTAAAATTTAAAAATTTAAATACTAAATTTTAAAAATTTAATTATTAAAACTTTAAATTTTAAAATGTAAAAATGTAAATACTAAATTTTAAAAATTTAATTATTAAAATTTTAAATATTAATATTTAAAAATTTAAACACTAAATTTTAAAAATTTAATTATTAAAACTTTATATTTTAAAATTTAAAAATTTAAATACTAAATTTTAAAAATTTAAGTATTAAAACTTTAAATTTTAAAATTTAAAAATTTAAATACTAAATTTTAAAAATTTAATTATTAAAACTTTAAATTTTAAAATTTAAAAATTTAAATTTTAAAATTTAAAAATTTAAATTTTAAAATTTAAAAATTTAAAATCTAAATTTTAAAAAGATAATTATTAAAATTTTAAATTTTAAAATTTAAAATTTTAAATTTTAAAATTTAAAAATTTAAATTTTAAAATTTAAAAATTTAAATACTAAATTTTAAAAATTTAATTATTAAAACTTTAAATTTTAAAATTTAAAAATTTAAATACTAAATTTTAAAAATTTAAGTATTAAAACTTTAAATTTTAAAATTTAAAAATTTAAATACTAAATTTTAAAAATTTAATTATTAAAACTTTAAATTTTGAAATTTAAAAATTTAAATTTTAAAATTTAAAAATTTAAATACCAAATTATAAAAGTTTAATTATTAAAACTTAAATTTTAAAATTTAAAAATTTAAATACTAAATTTTAAAAATTTAATTATTAAAACTTTAAATTTTAAAATTTAAAAATTTAAATACTAAATTTTAAAAATTTAATTATTAAAATTTTAAATTTTAAAATTTAAAAATTTAAATACTATATCTTAAAAATTTAATTATTAAAACTTTAAATTTTAAAATTTAAAAATTTAAATTTTAAAATTTAAAAATTTAAATACTAAATTTTAAAAAGATAATTATTAAAATTTTAAATTTTAAAATTTAAAATTTTAAATTTTAAAATTTAAAAATTTAAATACTAAATTTTAAAAATTTAATTATTAAAACTTTAAATTTTAAAATTTAAAAATTTAAATACTAAATTTTAAAAATTTAATTATTAAAATTTTAAATTTTAAAATTTAAAAATTTAAATTTTAAAATTTAAAAATTTAAATACTAAATTTTAAAAATTTAAGTATTAAAACTTTAAATTTTAAAATTTAAAAATTTAAATACTAAATTTTAAAAAATTAATTATTGAAACTTTAAATTTTAAAATTTAAAAATTTAAATACTAAATTTTAAAAATTTAATTATTAAAACTTTAAATTTTAAAATTTAAAAATTTAAAAACTAAATTTTAAAAATTTAATTATTAAAATTTTAAATTTTAAAATTTAAAAATTTAAATACTAAATTTTAAAAAGTTAATTATTAAAATTTTAAAATTTAAAATTTAAAAATTTAAATTTTAAAATTTAAAAATTTAAATATTAAATTTTAAAAAGTTAGTTATTAAAATTTTAAATTTTAAAATTTAAAAATTTAAATTTTAAAATTTAAAAATTTAAATCCTAAATTTTAAAAATTTAATTATTAAAACTTTAAATTTTAAAATTTAAAAATTTAAATTTTGAAATTTAAAAATATAAATACTATATTTTAAAAATTTAATTATTAAAATTTTAAATTTTGAAATTTAAAAATTTTAGTACTAAATTTTAAAAATTTAGTTATTAAAACTTTAAATTTTAAAATTTAAAAATTTAAATTTTAAAATTTAAAAATTTAAATACTAAATTTTAAAAATTTATATATTAAAATTTTAAATTTTAAAATTTAAAAATTTAAAAATTTAAATACTAAATTTTAAAAATTTAATTATTAAAATTTTAAATTTTAAAATTTAAAAATGTAAATACTAAATTTTAAAATTTTAATTATTAAAATTTAATTATTAAAACTTTAAATTTTAAAATTTAAAAATTTAAATGCTTAATTTTAAAAATTTAATTATAAAAACTTTAAATTTTAAAATTTTAAAATTTAAATACTAAATTTTAAAAATTTAATTATTAAAATTTTAAATTTTAAAATTTTAAAATTTAAATACTAAATTTTAAAAATTTAAATATTAAAATTTTAAATTTTAAAATTTAAAAATTTAAATACTAAATTTTAAAAATTTAATTATTAAAACTTTAAATTTTAAAATTTAAAAATTTAAATACTAAATTTTAAAAATTTAATTATTAAAATTTTAAATTTTAAAATTTAAAAATTTAAATTTTAAAATTTAAAAATTTAAATACTAAATTTAAAAAAGTTAATTATTAAAATTTTAAATTTTAAAATTTAAAATTTTAAATTTTAAAATTTAAAAATTTAAATTTTAAAATTTAAAAATTTAAATACTAAATTTTAAAAATTTAATTATTAAAATTTTAAATTTTAAAATTTAAAAATTTAAATTTTAAAATTTAAAAATTTAAATACTAAATTTTAAAAATTTAAGTATTAAAACTTTAAATCTTAAAATTTAAAAATTTAAATACTAAATTTTAAAAATTTAATTATTAAAATTTTAAATTTTAAAATTTAAAAATTTAAATACTAAATTTTAAAAATTTAATTATTAAAATTTTAAATTTTTAAATTTAAAAATTTAAATACTAAATTTTAAAAATTTAAATATTAAAATTTTAAATTTTAAAATTTAAAAATTTAAATACTAAATTTTAAAAATTTAATTATTAAAACTTTAAATTTTAAAATTTAAAAATTTAAATACTAAATTTTAAAAATTTAATTATTAAAATTTTAAATTTTAAAATTTAAAAATTTAAATTATAAAATTTAAAAATTTAAATACTAAATTTAAAAAAGTTAATTATTAAAATTTTAAATTTTAAAATTTAAAATTTTAAATTTTAAAATTTAAAAATTTAAATTTTAAAATTTAAAAATTTAAATACTAAATTTTAAAAATTTAATTATTAAAATTTTAAATTTTAAAATTTAAAAATTTAAATTTTAAAATTTAAAAATTTAAATACTAAATTTTAAAAATTTAATTACTAAAATTTTAAATTTTAATATTTAAAAATTTAAATTTTAAAATTTAAAAATTTAAATACTAAATTTTAAAAATTTAATTATTAAAATTTTAAATTTTAAAATTTAAAAATTTAAATTTTAAAATTTAAAAATTTAAATACTAAATTTTAAAAATTTAATTATTAAAATTTTAAATTTTAAAATTTAAAAATGTAAATACTAAATTTTAAAATTTTAATTATTAAAATTTAATTATTAAAACTTTAAATTTTAAAATTTAAAAATTTAAATGCTTAATTTTAAAAATTTAATTATAAAAACTTTAAATTTTAAAATTTAAAAATTTAAATACTAAATTTTAAAAATTTAATTATTAAAATTTTAAATTTTAAAATTTAAAAATTTAAATACTAAATTTTAAAAATTTAAATATTAAAATTTTAAATTTTAAAATTTAAAAATTTAAATACTAAATTTTAAAAATTTAATTATTAAAACTTTAAATTTTAAAATTTAAAAATTTAAATACTAAATTTTAAAAATTTAATTATTAAAATTTTAAATTTTAAAATTTAAAAATTTAAATTTTAAAATTTAAAAATTTAAATACTAAATTTTAAAAATTTAAGTATTAAAACTTTAAATTTTAAAATTTAAAAATTTAAATACTAAATTTTAAAAATTTAATTATTAAAATTTTAAATTTTAACATTTAAAAATTTAAATACTAAATTTTAAAAATTTAATTATTAAAATTTTAAATTTTAAAATTTAAAAATTTAAATACTAAATTTTAAAAATTTAATTATTAAAATTTTAAATTTTTAAATTTAAAAATTTAAATACTAAATTTTAAAAATTTAAATATTAAAATTTTAAATTTTAAAATTTAAAAATTTAAATACTAAATTTTAAAAATTTAATTATTAAAACTTTAAATTTTAAAATTTAAAAATTTAAATACTAAATTTTAAAAATTTAATTATTAAAATTTTAAATTTTAAAATTTAAAAATTTAAATTATAAAATTTAAAAATTTAAATACTAAATTTAAAAAAGTTAATTATTAAAATTTTAAATTTTAAAATTTAAAATTTTAAATTTTAAAATTTAAAAATTTAAATTTTAAAATTTAAAAATTTAAATACTAAATTTTAAAAATTTAATTATTAAAATTTTAAATTTTAAAATTTAAAAATTTAAATTTTAAAATTTAAAAATTTAAATATTAAATTTTAAAAAGTTAGTTATTAAAATTTTAAATTTTAAAATTTAAAAATTTAAATTTTAAAATTTAAAAATTTAAATCCTAAATTTTAAAAATTTAATTATTAAAACTTTAAATTTTAAAATTTAAAAATTTAAATTTTGAAATTTAAAAATATAAATACTATATTTTAAAAATTTAATTATTAAAATTTTAAATTTTGAAATTTAAAAATTTTAGTACTAAATTTTAAAAATTTAGTTATTAAAACTTTAAATTTTAAAATTTAAAAATTTAAATTTTAAAATTTAAAAATTTAAATACTAAATTTTAAAAATTTATATATTAAAATTTTAAATTTTAAAATTTAAAAATTTAAAAATTTAAATACTAAATTTTAAAAATTTAATTATTAAAATTTTAAATTTTAAAATTTAAAAATGTAAATACTAAATTTTAAAATTTTAATTATTAAAATTTAATTATTAAAACTTTAAATTTTAAAATTTAAAAATTTAAATGCTTAATTTTAAAAATTTAATTATAAAAACTTTAAATTTTAAAATTTTAAAATTTAAATACTAAATTTTAAAAATTTAATTATTAAAATTTTAAATTTTAAAATTTTAAAATTTAAATACTAAATTTTAAAAATTTAAATATTAAAATTTTAAATTTTAAAATTTAAAAATTTAAATACTAAATTTTAAAAATTTAATTATTAAAACTTTAAATTTTAAAATTTAAAAATTTAAATACTAAATTTTAAAAATTTAATTATTAAAATTTTAAATTTTAAAATTTAAAAATTTAAATTTTAAAATTTAAAAATTTAAATACTAAATTTAAAAAAGTTAATTATTAAAATTTTAAATTTTAAAATTTAAAATTTTAAATTTTAAAATTTAAAAATTTAAATTTTAAAATTTAAAAATTTAAATACTAAATTTTAAAAATTTAATTATTAAAATTTTAAATTTTAAAATTTAAAAATTTAAATTTTAAAATTTAAAAATTTAAATACTAAATTTTAAAAATTTAAGTATTAAAACTTTAAATTTTAAAATTTAAAAATTTAAATACTAAATTTTAAAAATTTAATTATTAAAATTTTAAATTTTAAAATTTAAAAATTTAAATACTAAATTTTAAAAATTTAATTATTAAAATTTTAAATTTTTAAATTTAAAAATTTAAATACTAAATTTTAAAAATTTAAATATTAAAATTTTAAATTTTAAAATTTAAAAATTTAAATACTAAATTTTAAAAATTTAATTATTAAAACTTTAAATTTTAAAATTTAAAAATTTAAATACTAAATTTTAAAAATTTAATTATTAAAATTTTAAATTTTAAAATTTAAAAATTTAAATTATAAAATTTAAAAATTTAAATACTAAATTTAAAAAAGTTAATTATTAAAATTTTAAATTTTAAAATTTAAAATTTTAAATTTTAAATTTTAAAATTTAAAAATTTAAATTTTAAAATTTAAAAATTTAAATACTAAATTTTAAAAATTTAATTATTAAAATTTTAAATTTTAAAATTTAAAAATTTAAATTTTAAAATTTAAAAATTTAAATACTAAATTTTAAAAATTTAATTACTAAAATTTTAAATTTTAATATTTAAAAATTTAAATTTTAAAATTTAAAAATTTAAATACTAAATTTTAAAAATTTAATTATTAAAATTTTAAATTTTAAAATTTAAAAATTTAAATTTTAAAATTTAAAAATTTAAATACTAAATTTTAAAAATTTAATTATTAAAATTTTAAATTTTAAAATTTAAAAATGTAAATACTAAATTTTAAAATTTTAATTATTAAAATTTAATTATTAAAACTTTAAATTTTAAAATTTAAAAATTTAAATGCTTAATTTTAAAAATTTAATTATAAAAACTTTAAATTTTAAAATTTAAAAATTTAAATACTAAATTTTAAAAATTTAATTATTAAAATTTTAAATTTTAAAATTTAAAAATTTAAATACTAAATTTTAAAAATTTAAATATTAAAATTTTAAATTTTAAAATTTAAAAATTTAAATACTAAATTTTAAAAATTTAATTATTAAAACTTTAAATTTTAAAATTTAAAAATTTAAATACTAAATTTTAAAAATTTAATTATTAAAATTTTAAATTTTAAAATTTAAAAATTTAAATTTTAAAATTTAAAAATTTAAATACTAAATTTTAAAAATTTAAGTATTAAAACTTTAAATTTTAAAATTTAAAAATTTAAATACTAAATTTTAAAAATTTAATTATTAAAATTTTAAATTTTAACATTTAAAAATTTAAATACTAAATTTTAAAAATTTAATTATTAAAATTTTAAATTTTAAAATTTAAAAATTTAAATACTAAATTTTAAAAATTTAATTATTAAAATTTTAAATTTTTAAATTTAAAAATTTAAATACTAAATTTTAAAAATTTAAATATTAAAATTTTAAATTTTAAAATTTAAAAATTTAAATACTAAATTTTAAAAATTTAATTATTAAAACTTTAAATTTTAAAATTTAAAAATTTAAATACTAAATTTTAAAAATTTAATTATTAAAATTTTAAATTTTAAAATTTAAAAATTTAAATTATAAAATTTAAAAATTTAAATACTAAATTTAAAAAAGTTAATTATTAAAATTTTAAATTTTAAAATTTAAAATTTTAAATTTTAAAATTTAAAAATTTAAATTTTAAAATTTAAAAATTTAAATACTAAATTTTAAAAATTTAATTATTAAAATTTTAAATTTTAAAATTTAAAAATTTAAATTTTAAAATTTAAAAATTTAAATACTAAATTTTAAAAATTTAAGTATTAAAACTTTAAATTTTAAAATTTAAAAATTTAAATACTAAATTTTAAAAATTTAATTATTAAAATTTTAAATTTTAAAATTTAAAAATTTAAATACTAAATTTTAAAAATTTAATTATTAAAATTTTAAATTTTTAAATTTAAAAATTTAAATACTAAATTATAAAAGTTTAATTATTAAAATTTAAATTTAAAAATTTAAATACTAAATTTTAAAAAGTTAGTTATTAAAATTTTAAATTTTAAAATTTAAAAATTAAAATTTTAAAATTTAAAAATTTAAATACTATATTTTAAAAATTTAATTACTAAAATTTTAAATTTTAATATTTAAAAATTTAAATTTTAAAATTTAAAAATTTAAATACTAAATTTTAAAAATTTAATTATTAAAACTTTAAATTTAAAAATTTAAATACTAAATTTTAAAAATTTAATTATTAATATTTTAAATTTTAAAATTTAAAAATTTAAATACTAAATTTTAAAAAGTTAGTTATTAAAATTTTAAATTTTAAAATTTAAAAATTTAAATTTTAAAATTTAAAAATTTAAATACTAAATTTTAAAAATTTAATTATTAAAACTTTAAATTTTAAAATTTAAAAATTTAAATACTAAATTTTAAAAATGTAATTATTAAAACTTTAAAATTTAAAATTTAAAAATTTAAATACTAAATTTTAAAAATTTATTTATTAAAACTTTAAATTTTAAAATTTAAAAATTTAAATACTAAATTTTAAAAATTTAATTATTAAAATTTTAAATTTTAAAATTTAAAAATGTAAATACTAAATTTTAAAAATTTAATTATTAAAATTTTAAATATTAATATTTAAAAATTTAAACACTAAATTTTAAAAATTTAATTATTAAAACTTTATATTTTAAAATTTAAAAATTTAAATACTAAATTTTAAAAATTTAAGTATTAAAACTTTAAATTTTAAAATTTAAAAATTTAAATACTAAATTTTAAAAATTTAATTATTAAAACTTTAAATTTTAAAATTTAAAAATTTAAATTTTAAAATTTAAAAATTTAAATACCAAATTATAAAAGTTTAATTATTAAAACTTAAATTTTAAAATTTAAAAATTTAAATACTAAATTTTAAAAATTTAATTATTAAAACTTTAAATTTTAAAATTTAAAAATTTAAATACTAAATTTTAAAAATTTAATTATTAAAATTTTAAATTTTAAAATTTAAAAATTTAAATACTATATCTTAAAAATTTAATTATTAAAACTTTAAATTTTAAAATTTAAAAATTTAAATTTTAAAATTTAAAAATTTAAATACTAAATTTTAAAAATTTTATTATTAAAATTTTAAATTTTAAAATTTAAAAATTTAAATACTAAATTTTAAAAATTTAATTATTAAAATTTTAAATTTTAAAATTTAAAAATTTAAATACTTAATTTTAAAAATTTAATTATTAAAATTTTAAATTTTAAAATTTAAAAATTTAAATACTATATCTTAAAAATTTAATTATTAAAACTTTAAATTTTAAAATTTAAAAATTTAAATTTTAAAATTTAAAAATTTAAATACTAAATTTTAAAAAGATAATTATTAAAATTTTAAATTTTAAAATTTAAAATTTTAAATTTTAAAATTTAAAAATTTAAATTTTAAAATTTAAAAATTTAAATACTAAATTTTAAAAATTTAATTATTAAAATTTTAAATTTTAAAATTTAAAAATTTAAATATTAAATTATAAAAGTTTAATTATTAAAATTTAAATTTTAAAATTTAAAAATTTAAATACTAAATTTTAAAAATTTAATTATTAAAACTTTAAATTTTAAAATTTTAAAATTTAAATACTAAATTTTAAAAATTTAATTATTAAAATTTTCAATTTTAAAATTTAAAAATTTATATACTAAATTTTAAAAATTTAATTATTAAAACTTTAAATTTTAAAATTTTAAAATTTAAATACTAAATTTTAAAAATTTAATTATTAAAATTTTAAATTTTAAAATTTAAAAATTTAAATACTTAATTTTAAAAATTTAATTATTAAAATTTTAAATTTTTAAATTTAAAAATTTAAATACTAAATTTTAAAAATTTAATTATTAAAATTTTAAATTTTAATATTTAAAAATTTAAATTTTAAAATTTAAAAATTTAAATACTAAATTTTAAAAATTTAAATATTAAAATTTTAAATTTTAAAATTTAAAAATTTAAATACTAAATTTTAAAAATTTAATTATTAAAACTTTAAATTTTAAAATTTAAAAATTTAAATACTAAATTTTAAAAATTTAATTATTAAAATTTTAAATTTTAAAATTTAAAAATTTAAATTATAAAATTTAAAAATTTAAATACTAAATTTAAAAAAGTTAATTATTAAAATTTTAAATTTTAAAATTTAAAATTTTAAATTTTAAAATTTAAAAATTTAAATTTTAAAATTTAAAAATTTAAATACTAAATTTTAAAAATTTAATTATTAAAATTTTAAATTTTAAAATTTAAAAATTTAAATTTTAAAATTTAAAAATTTAAATACTAAATTTTAAAAATTTAATTACTAAAATTTTAAATTTTAATATTTAAAAATTTAAATTTTAAAATTTAAAAATTTAAATACTAAATTTTAAAAATTTAATTATTAAAATTTTAAATTTTAAAATTTAAAAATTTAAATTTTAAAATTTAAAAATTTAAATACTAAATTTTAAAAATTTAATTATTAAAATTTTAAATTTTAAAATTTAAAAATGTAAATACTAAATTTTAAAATTTTAATTATTAAAATTTAATTATTAAAACTTTAAATTTTAAAATTTAAAAATTTAAATGCTTAATTTTAAAAATTTAATTATAAAAACTTTAAATTTTAAAATTTAAAAATTTAAATACTAAATTTTAAAAATTTAATTATTAAAATTTTAAATTTTAAAATTTAAAAATTTAAATACTAAATTTTAAAAATTTAAATATTAAAATTTTAAATTTTAAAATTTAAAAATTTAAATACTAAATTTTAAAAATTTAATTATTAAAACTTTAAATTTTAAAATTTAAAAATTTAAATACTAAATTTTAAAAATTTAATTATTAAAATTTTAAATTTTAAAATTTAAAAATTTAAATTTTAAAATTTAAAAATTTAAATACTAAATTTTAAAAATTTAAGTATTAAACTTTAAATTTTAAAATTTAAAAATTTAAATACTAAATTTTAAAAATTTAATTATTAAAATTTTAAATTTTAACATTTAAAAATTTAAATACTAAATTTTAAAAATTTAATTATTAAAATTTTAAATTTTAAAATTTAAAAATTTAAATACTAAATTTTAAAAATTTAATTATTAAAATTTTAAATTTTTAAATTTAAAAATTTAAATACTAAATTTTAAAAATTTAAATATTAAAATTTTAAATTTTAAAATTTAAAAATTTAAATACTAAATTTTAAAAATTTAATTATTAAAACTTTAAATTTTAAAATTTAAAAATTTAAATACTAAATTTTAAAAATTTAATTATTAAAATTTTAAATTTTAAAATTTAAAAATTTAAATTATAAAATTTAAAAATTTAAATACTAAATTTAAAAAAGTTAATTATTAAAATTTTAAATTTTAAAATTTAAAATTTTAAATTTTAAAATTTAAAAATTTAAATTTTAAAATTTAAAAATTTAAATACTAAATTTTAAAAATTTAATTATTAAAATTTTAAATTTTAAAATTTAAAAATTTAAATTTTAAAATTTAAAAATTTAAATACTAAATTTTAAAAATTTAAGTATTAAAACTTTAAATTTTAAAATTTAAAAATTTAAATACTAAATTTTAAAAATTTAATTATTAAAATTTTAAATTTTAAAATTTAAAAATTTAAATACTAAATTTTAAAAATTTAATTATTAAAATTTTAAATTTTTAAATTTAAAAATTTAAATACTAAATTATAAAAGTTTAATTATTAAAATTTAAATTTAAAAATTTAAATACTAAATTTTAAAAAGTTAGTTATTAAAATTTTAAATTTTAAAATTTAAAAATTAAAATTTTAAAATTTAAAAATTTAAATACTATATTTTAAAAATTTAATTACTAAAATTTTAAATTTTAATATTTAAAAATTTAAATTTTAAAATTTAAAAATTTAAATACTAAATTTTAAAAATTTAATTATTAAAACTTTAAATTTAAAAATTTAAATACTAAATTTTAAAAATTTAATTATTAATATTTTAAATTTTAAAATTTAAAAATTTAAATACTAAATTTTAAAAAGTTAGTTATTAAAATTTTAAATTTTAAAATTTAAAAATTTAAATTTTAAAATTTAAAAATTTAAATTTTAAAATTTAAAAATTTAAATACTAAATTTTAAAAATTTAATTATTAAAACTTTAAATTTTAAAATTTAAAAATTTAAATACTAAATTTTAAAAATGTAATTATTAAAACTTTAAAATTTAAAATTTAAAAATTTAAATACTAAATTTTAAAAATTTATTTATTAAAACTTTAAATTTTAAAATTTAAAAATTTAAATACTAAATTTTAAAAATTTAATTATTAAAATTTTAAATTTTAAAATTTAAAAATGTAAATACTAAATTTTAAAAATTTAATTATTAAAATTTTAAATATTAATATTTAAAAATTTAAACACTAAATTTTAAAAATTTAATTATTAAAACTTTATATTTTAAAATTTAAAAATTTAAATACTAAATTTTAAAAATTTAAGTATTAAAACTTTAAATTTTAAAATTTAAAAATTTAAATACTAAATTTTAAAAATTTAATTATTAAAACTTTAAATTTTAAAATTTAAAAATTTAAATTTTAAAATTTAAAAATTTAAATACCAAATTATAAAAGTTTAATTATTAAAACTTAAATTTTAAAATTTAAAAATTTAAATACTAAATTTTAAAAATTTAATTATTAAAACTTTTAATTTTAAAATTTAAAAATTTAAATACTAAATTTTAAAAATTTAATTATTAAAATTTTAAATTTTAAAATTTAAAAATTTAAATACTATATCTTAAAAATTTAATTATTAAAACTTTAAATTTTAAAATTTAAAAATTTAAATTTTAAAATTTAAAAATTTAAATACTAAATTTTAAAAATTTAATTATTAAAATTTTAAATTTTAAAATTTAAAAATTTAAATATTAAATTATAAAAGTTTAATTATTAAAATTTAAATTTTAAAATTTAAAAATTTAAATACTAAATTTTAAAAATTTAATTATTAAAACTTTAAATTTTAAAATTTTAAAATTTAAATACTAAATTTTAAAAATTTAATTATTAAAATTTTCAATTTTAAAATTTAAAAATTTATATACTAAATTTTAAAAATTTAATTATTAAAACTTTAAATTTTAAAATTTTAAAATTTAAATACTAAATTTTAAAAATTTAATTATTAAAATTTTAAATTTTAAAATTTAAAAATTTAAATACTTAATTTTAAAAATTTAATTATTAAAATTTTAAATTTTTAAATTTAAAAATTTAAATACTAAATTTTAAAAATTTAATTATTAAAATTTTAAATTTTAATATTTAAAAATTTAAATTTTAAAATTTAAAAATTTAAATACTAAATTTTAAAAATTTAATTATTAATATTTTAAATTTTAAAATTTAAAAATTTAAATACTAAATTTTAAAAAGTTAGTTATTAAAATTTTAAATTTTAAAATTATAAAATTTAAATTTTAAAATTTAAAAATTTAAATACTAAATTTTAAAAATTTAATTATTAAAACTTTAAATTTTAAAATGTAAAAATGTAAATACTAAATTTTAAAAATTTAATTATTAAAATTTTAAATATTAATATTTAAAAATTTAAACACTAAATTTTAAAAATTTAATTATTAAAACTTTATATTTTAAAATTTAAAAATTTAAATACTAAATTTTAAAAATTTAAGTATTAAAACTTTAAATTTTAAAATTTAAAAATTTAAATACTAAATTTTAAAAATTTAATTATTAAAACTTTAAATTTTAAAATTTAAAAATTTAAATTTTAAAATTTAAAAATTTAAATTTTAAAATTTAAAAATTTAAAAACTAAATTTTAAAAAGATAATTATTAAAATTTTCAATTTTAAAATTTAAAAATTTATATACTAAATTTTAAAAATTTAATTATTAAAACTTTAAATTTTAAAATTTAAAAATTTAAATACTAAATTTTAAAAATTTAATTATTAAAATTTTAAATTTTAAAATTTAAAATTTTAAATTTTAAAATTTAAAAATTTAAATTTTAAAATTTAAAAATTTAAATATTAAATTATAAAAGTTTAATTATTAAAATTTATATTTTAAAATTTAAAAATTTAAATACTAAATTTTAAAAATTTAATTATTAAAACTTTAAATTTTAAAATTTTAAAATTTAAATACTAAATTTTAAAAATTTAATTATTAAAATTTTCAATTTTAAAATTTAAAAATTTATATACTAAATTTTAAAAATTTAATTATTAAAACTTTAAATTTTAAAATTTAAAAATTTAAATACTAAATTTTAAAAATTTAATTATTAAAATTTTAAATTTTAAAATTTAAAAATTTAAATTATAAAATTTAAAAATTTAAATACTAAATTTAAAAAAGTTAATTATTAAAATTTTAAATTTTAAAATTTAAAATTTTAAATTTTAAAATTTAAAAATTTAAATTTTAAAATTTAAAAATTTAAATACTAAATTTTAAAAATTTAATTATTAAAATTTTAAATTTTAAAATTTAAAAATTTAAATTTTAAAATTTAAAAATTTAAATACTAAATTTTAAAAATTTAATTACTAAAATTTTAAATTTTAATATTTAAAAATTTAAATTTTAAAATTTAAAAATTTAAATACTAAATTTTAAAAATTTAATTATTAAAATTTTAAATTTTAAAATTTAAAAATTTAAATTTTAAAATTTAAAAATTTAAATACTAAATTTTAAAAATTTAATTATTAAAATTTTAAATTTTAAAATTTAAAAATGTAAATACTAAATTTTAAAATTTTAATTATTAAAATTTAATTATTAAAACTTTAAATTTTAAAATTTAAAAATTTAAATGCTTAATTTTAAAAATTTAATTATAAAAACTTTAAATTTTAAAATTTAAAAATTTAAATACTAAATTTTAAAAATTTAATTATTAAAATTTTAAATTTTAAAATTTAAAAATTTAAATACTAAATTTTAAAAATTTAAATATTAAAATTTTAAATTTTAAAATTTAAAAATTTAAATACTAAATTTTAAAAATTTAATTATTAAAACTTTAAATTTTAAAATTTAAAAATTTAAATACTAAATTTTAAAAATTTAATTATTAAAATTTTAAATTTTAAAATTTAAAAATTTAAATTTTAAAATTTTAATTATTAAAATTTAATTATTAAAACTTTAAATTTTAAAATTTAAAAATTTAAATGCTTAATTTTAAAAATTTAATTATAAAAACTTTAAATTTTAAAATTTTAAAATTTAAATACTAAATTTTAAAAATTTAATTATTAAAATTTTAAATTTTAAAATTTTAAAATTTAAATACTAAATTTTAAAAATTTAAATATTAAAATTTTAAATTTTAAAATTTAAAAATTTAAATACTAAATTTTAAAAATTTAATTATTAAAACTTTAAATTTTAAAATTTAAAAATTTAAATACTAAATTTTAAAAATTTAATTATTAAAATTTTAAATTTTAAAATTTAAAAATTTAAATTTTAAAATTTAAAAATTTAAATACTAAATTTAAAAAAGTTAATTATTAAAATTTTAAATTTTAAAATTTAAAATTTTAAATTTTAAAATTTAAAAATTTAAATTTTAAAATTTAAAAATTTAAATACTAAATTTTAAAAATTTAATTATTAAAATTTTAAATTTTAAAATTTAAAAATTTAAATTTTAAAATTTAAAAATTTAAATACTAAATTTAAAAAAGTTAATTATTAAAATTTTAAATTTTAAAATTTAAAAATTTAAATTTTAAAATTTAAAAATTTAAATACTAAATTTTAAAAATTTATATATTAAAATTTTAAATTTTAAAATTTAAAAATTTAAAAATTTAAATACTAAATTTTAAAAATTTAATTATTAAAATTTTAAATTTTAAAATTTAAAAATGTAAATACTAAATTTTAAAATTTTAATTATTAAAATTTAATTATTAAAACTTTAAATTTTAAAATTTAAAAATTTAAATGCTTAATTTTAAAAATTTAATTATAAAAACTTTAAATTTTAAAATTTTAAAATTTAAATACTAAATTTTAAAAATTTAATTATTAAAATTTTAAATTTTAAAATTTTAAAATTTAAATACTAAATTTTAAAAATTTAAATATTAAAATTTTAAATTTTAAAATTTAAAAATTTAAATACTAAATTTTAAAAATTTAATTATTAAAACTTTAAATTTTAAAATTTAAAAATTTAAATACTAAATTTTAAAAATTTAATTATTAAAATTTTAAATTTTAAAATTTAAAAATTTAAATTTTAAAATTTAAAAATTTAAATACTAAATTTAAAAAAGTTAATTATTAAAATTTTAAATTTTAAAATTTAAAATTTTAAATTTTAAAATTTAAAATTTTAAATTTTAAAATTTAAAAATTTAAATTTTAAAATTTAAAAATTTAAATACTAAATTTTAAAAATTTAATTATTAAAATTTTAAATTTTAAAATTTAAAAATTTAAATTTTAAAATTTAAAAATTTAAATACTAAATTTTAAAAATTTAAGTATTAAAACTTTAAATTTTAAAATTTAAAAATTTAAATACTAAATTTTAAAAATTTAATTATTAAAATTTTAAATTTTAAAATTTAAAAATTTAAATACTAAATTTTAAAAATTTAATTATTAAAATTTTAAATTTTTAAATTTAAAAATTTAAATACTAAATTTTAAAAATTTAAATATTAAAATTTTAAATTTTAAAATTTAAAAATTTAAATACTAAATTTTAAAAATTTAATTATTAAAACTTTAAATTTTAAAATTTAAAAATTTAAATACTAAATTTTAAAAATTTAATTATTAAAATTTTAAATTTTAAAATTTAAAAATTTAAATTATAAAATTTAAAAATTTAAATACTAAATTTAAAAAAGTTAATTATTAAAATTTTAAATTTTAAAATTTAAAATTTTAAATTTTAAAATTTAAAAATTTAAATTTTAAAATTTAAAAATTTAAATACTAAATTTTAAAAATTTAATTATTAAAATTTTAAATTTTAAAATTTAAAAATTTAAATTTTAAAATTTAAAAATTTAAATACTAAATTTTAAAAATTTAATTACTAAAATTTTAAATTTTAATATTTAAAAATTTAAATTTTAAAATTTAAAAATTTAAATACTAAATTTTAAAAATTTAATTATTAAAATTTTAAATTTTAAAATTTAAAAATTTAAATTTTAAAATTTAAAAATTTAAATACTAAATTTTAAAAATTTAATTATTAAAATTTTAAATTTTAAAATTTAAAAATGTAAATACTAAATTTTAAAATTTTAATTATTAAAATTTAATTATTAAAACTTTAAATTTTAAAATTTAAAAATTTAAATGCTTAATTTTAAAAATTTAATTATAAAAACTTTAAATTTTAAAATTTAAAAATTTAAATACTAAATTTTAAAAATTTAATTATTAAAATTTTAAATTTTAAAATTTAAAAATTTAAATACTAAATTTTAAAAATTTAAATATTAAAATTTTAAATTTTAAAATTTAAAAATTTAAATACTAAATTTTAAAAATTTAATTATTAAAACTTTAAATTTTAAAATTTAAAAATTTAAATACTAAATTTTAAAAATTTAATTATTAAAATTTTAAATTTTAAAATTTAAAAATTTAAATTTTAAAATTTAAAAATTTAAATACTAAATTTTAAAAATTTAAGTATTAAAACTTTAAATTTTAAAATTTAAAAATTTAAATACTAAATTTTAAAAATTTAATTATTAAAATTTTAAATTTTAACATTTAAAAATTTAAATACTAAATTTTAAAAATTTAATTATTAAAATTTTAAATTTTAAAATTTAAAAATTTAAATACTAAATTTTAAAAATTTAATTATTAAAATTTTAAATTTTTAAATTTAAAAATTTAAATACTAAATTTTAAAAATTTAAATATTAAAATTTTAAATTTTAAAATTTAAAAATTTAAATACTAAATTTTAAAAATTTAATTATTAAAACTTTAAATTTTAAAATTTAAAAATTTAAATACTAAATTTTAAAAATTTAATTATTAAAATTTTAAATTTTAAAATTTAAAAATTTAAATTATAAAATTTAAAAATTTAAATACTAAATTTAAAAAAGTTAATTATTAAAATTTTAAATTTTAAAATTTAAAAATTTAAATTTTAAAATTTAAAAATTTAAATACTAAATTTTAAAAATTTAATTATTAAAATTTTAAATTTTAAAATTTAAAAATTTAAATTTTAAAATTTAAAAATTTAAATACTAAATTTTAAAAATTTAAGTATTAAAACTTTAAATTTTAAAATTTAAAAATTTAAATACTAAATTTTAAAAATTTAATTATTAAAATTTTAAATTTTAAAATTTAAAAATTTAAATACTAAATTTTAAAAATTTAATTATTAAAATTTTAAATTTTTAAATTTAAAAATTTAAATACTAAATTATAAAAGTTTAATTATTAAAATTTAAATTTAAAAATTTAAATACTAAATTTTAAAAAGTTAGTTATTAAAATTTTAAATTTTAAAATTTAAAAATTTAAATACTAAATTTTAAAAATTTAATTATTAAAACTTTAAATTTAAAAATTTAAATACTAAATTTTAAAAATTTAATTATTAATATTTTAAATTTTAAAATTTAAAAATTTAAATACTAAATTTTAAAAAGTTAGTTATTAAAATTTTAAATTTTAAAATTTAAAAATTTAAATTTTAAAATTTAAAAATTTAAATACTAAATTTTAAAAATTTAATTATTAAAACTTTAAATTTTAAAATTTAAAAATTTAAATACTAAATTTTAAAAATGTAATTATTAAAACTTTAAAATTTAAAATTTAAAAATTTAAATACTAAATTTTAAAAATTTATTTATTAAAACTTTAAATTTTAAAATTTAAAAATTTAAATACTAAATTTTAAAAATTTAATTATTAAAATTTTAAATTTTAAAATTTAAAAATGTAAATACTAAATTTTAAAAATTTAATTATTAAAATTTTAAATATTAATATTTAAAAATTTAAACACTAAATTTTAAAAATTTAATTATTAAAACTTTATATTTTAAAATTTAAAAATTTAAATACTAAATTTTAAAAATTTAAGTATTAAAACTTTAAATTTTAAAATTTAAAAATTTAAATACTAAATTTTAAAAATTTAATTATTAAAACTTTAAATTTTAAAATTTAAAAATTTAAATTTTAAAATTTAAAAATTTAAATACCAAATTATAAAAGTTTAATTATTAAAACTTAAATTTTAAAATTTAAAAATTTAAATACTAAATTTTAAAAATTTAATTATTAAAACTTTAAATTTTAAAATTTAAAAATTTAAATACTAAATTTTAAAAATTTAATTATTAAAATTTTAAATTTTAAAATTTAAAAATTTAAATACTATATCTTAAAAATTTAATTATTAAAACTTTAAATTTTAAAATTTAAAAATTTAAATTTTAAAATTTAAAAATTTAAATACTAAATTTTAAAAATTTAATTATTAAAATTTTAAATTTTAAAATTTAAAAATTTAAATACTAAATTTTAAAAATTTAATTATTAAAATTTTAAATTTTAAAATTTAAAAATTTAAATACTATATCTTAAAAATTTAATTATTAAAACTTTAAATTTTAAAATTTAAAAATTTAAATTTTAAAATTTAAAAATTTAAATACTAAATTTTAAAAAGATAATTATTAAAATTTTAAATTTTAAAATTTAAAATTTTAAATTTTAAAATTTAAAAATTTAAATTTTAAAATTTAAAAATTTAAATACTAAATTTTAAAAATTTAATTATTAAAATTTTAAATTTTAAAATTTAAAAATTTAAATATTAAATTATAAAAGTTTAATTATTAAAATTTAAATTTTAAAATTTAAAAATTTAAATACTAAATTTTAAAAATTTAATTATTAAAACTTTAAATTTTAAAATTTTAAAATTTAAATACTAAATTTTAAAAATTTAATTATTAAAATTTTCAATTTTAAAATTTAAAAATTTATATACTAAATTTTAAAAATTTAATTATTAAAACTTTAAATTTTAAAATTTTAAAATTTAAATACTAAATTTTAAAAATTTAATTATTAAAATTTTAAATTTTAAAATTTAAAAATTTAAATACTTAATTTTAAAAATTTAATTATTAAAATTTTAAATTTTTAAATTTAAAAATTTAAATACTAAATTTTAAAAATTTAATTATTAAAATTTTAAATTTTAATATTTAAAAATTTAAATTTTAAAATTTAAAAATTTAAATACTAAATTTTAAAAATTTAAATATTAAAATTTTAAATTTTAAAATTTAAAAATTTAAATACTAAATTTTAAAAATTTAATTATTAAAACTTTAAATTTTAAAATTTAAAAATTTAAATACTAAATTTTAAAAATTTAATTATTAAAATTTTAAATTTTAAAATTTAAAAATTTAAATTATAAAATTTAAAAATTTAAATACTAAATTTAAAAAAGTTAATTATTAAAATTTTAAATTTTAAAATTTAAAATTTTAAATTTTAAAATTTAAAAATTTAAATTTTAAAATTTAAAAATTTAAATACTAAATTTTAAAAATTTAATTATTAAAATTTTAAATTTTAAAATTTAAAAATTTAAATTTTAAAATTTAAAAATTTAAATACTAAATTTTAAAAATTTAATTACTAAAATTTTAAATTTTAATATTTAAAAATTTAAATTTTAAAATTTAAAAATTTAAATACTAAATTTTAAAAATTTAATTATTAAAATTTTAAATTTTAAAATTTAAAAATTTAAATTTTAAAATTTAAAAATTTAAATACTAAATTTTAAAAATTTAATTATTAAAATTTTAAATTTTAAAATTTAAAAATGTAAATACTAAATTTTAAAATTTTAATTATTAAAATTTAATTATTAAAACTTTAAATTTTAAAATTTAAAAATTTAAATGCTTAATTTTAAAAATTTAATTATAAAAACTTTAAATTTTAAAATTTTAAAATTTAAATACTAAATTTTAAAAATTTAATTATTAAAATTTTAAATTTTAAAATTTAAAAATTTAAATACTAAATTTTAAAAATTTAAATATTAAAATTTTAAATTTTAAAATTTAAAAATTTAAATACTAAATTTTAAAAATTTAATTATTAAAACTTTAAATTTTAAAATTTAAAAATTTAAATACTAAATTTTAAAAATTTAATTATTAAAATTTTAAATTTTAAAATTTAAAAATTTAAATTTTAAAATTTAAAAATTTAAATACTAAATTTTAAAAATTTAAGTATTAAACTTTAAATTTTAAAATTTAAAAATTTAAATACTAAATTTTAAAAATTTAATTATTAAAATTTTAAATTTTAACATTTAAAAATTTAAATACTAAATTTTAAAAATTTAATTATTAAAATTTTAAATTTTAAAATTTAAAAATTTAAATACTAAATTTTAAAAATTTAATTATTAAAATTTTAAATTTTTAAATTTAAAAATTTAAATACTAAATTTTAAAAATTTAAATATTAAAATTTTAAATTTTAAAATTTAAAAATTTAAATACTAAATTTTAAAAATTTAATTATTAAAACTTTAAATTTTAAAATTTAAAAATTTAAATACTAAATTTTAAAAATTTAATTATTAAAATTTTAAATTTTAAAATTTAAAAATTTAAATTATAAAATTTAAAAATTTAAATACTAAATTTAAAAAAGTTAATTATTAAAATTTTAAATTTTAAAATTTAAAATTTTAAATTTTAAAATTTAAAAATTTAAATTTTAAAATTTAAAAATTTAAATACTAAATTTTAAAAATTTAATTATTAAAATTTTAAATTTTAAAATTTAAAAATTTAAATTTTAAAATTTAAAAATTTAAATACTAAATTTTAAAAATTTAAGTATTAAAACTTTAAATTTTAAAATTTAAAAATTTAAATACTAAATTTTAAAAATTTAATTATTAAAATTTTAAATTTTAAAATTTAAAAATTTAAATACTAAATTTTAAAAATTTAATTATTAAAATTTTAAATTTTTAAATTTAAAAATTTAAATACTAAATTATAAAAGTTTAATTATTAAAATTTAAATTTAAAAATTTAAATACTAAATTTTAAAAAGTTAGTTATTAAAATTTTAAATTTTAAAATTTAAAAATTAAAATTTTAAAATTTAAAAATTTAAATACTATATTTTAAAAATTTAATTTCTAAAATTTTAAATTTTAATATTTAAAAATTTAAATTTTAAAATTTAAAAATTTAAATACTAAATTTTAAAAATTTAATTATTAAAACTTTAAATTTAAAAATTTAAATACTAAATTTTAAAAATTTAATTATTAATATTTTAAATTTTAAAATTTAAAAATTTAAATACTAAATTTTAAAAAGTTAGTTATTAAAATTTTAAATTTTAAAATTTAAAAATTTAAATTTTAAAATTTAAAAATTTAAATACTAAATTTTAAAAATTTAATTATTAAAACTTTAAATTTTAAAATTTAAAAATTTAAATACTAAATTTTAAAAATGTAATTATTAAAACTTTAAAATTTAAAATTTAAAAATTTAAATACTAAATTTTAAAAATTTATTTATTAAAACTTTAAATTTTAAAATTTAAAAATTTAAATACTAAATTTTAAAAATTTAATTATTAAAATTTTAAATTTTAAAATTTAAAAATGTAAATACTAAATTTTAAAAATTTAATTATTAAAATTTTAAATATTAATATTTAAAAATTTAAACACTAAATTTTAAAAATTTAATTATTAAAACTTTATATTTTAAAATTTAAAAATTTAAATACTAAATTTTAAAAATTTAAGTATTAAAACTTTAAATTTTAAAATTTAAAAATTTAAATACTAAATTTTAAAAATTTAATTATTAAAATTTTAAATTTTAAAATTTAAAAATTTAAATACTATATCTTAAAAATTTAATTATTAAAACTTTAAATTTTAAAATTTAAAAATTTAAATTTTAAAATTTAAAAATTTAAATACTAAATTTTAAAAATTTAATTATTAAAATTTTAAATTTTAAAATTTAAAAATTTAAATATTAAATTATAAAAGTTTAATTATTAAAATTTAAATTTTAAAATTTAAAAATTTAAATACTAAATTTTAAAAATTTAATTATTAAAACTTTAAATTTTAAAATTTTAAAATTTAAATACTAAATTTTAAAAATTTAATTATTAAAATTTTCAATTTTAAAATTTAAAAATTTATATACTAAATTTTAAAAATTTAATTATTAAAACTTTAAATTTTAAAATTTTAAAATTTAAATACTAAATTTTAAAAATTTAATTATTAAAATTTTAAATTTTAAAATTTAAAAATTTAAATACTTAATTTTAAAAATTTAATTATTAAAATTTTAAATTTTTAAATTTAAAAATTTAAATACTAAATTTTAAAAATTTAATTATTAAAATTTTAAATTTTAATATTTAAAAATTTAAATTTTAAAATTTAAAAATTTAAATACTAAATTTTAAAAATTTAATTATTAATATTTTAAATTTTAAAATTTAAAAATTTAAATACTAAATTTTAAAAAGTTAGTTATTAAAATTTTAAATTTTAAAATTAAAAAATTTAAATTTTAAAATTTAAAAATTTAAATACTAAATTTTAAAAATTTAATTATTAAAACTTTAAATTTTAAAATGTAAAAATGTAAATACTAAATTTTAAAAATTTAATTATTAAAATTTTAAATATTAATATTTAAAAATTTAAACACTAAATTTTAAAAATTTAATTATTAAAACTTTATATTTTAAAATTTAAAAATTTAAATACTAAATTTTAAAAATTTAAGTATTAAAACTTTAAATTTTAAAATTTAAAAATTTAAATACTAAATTTTAAAAATTTAATTATTAAAACTTTAAATTTTAAAATTTAAAAATTTAAATTTTAAAATTTAAAAATTTAAATTTTAAAATTTAAAAATTTAAAAACTAAATTTTAAAAAGATAATTATTAAAATTTTCAATTTTAAAATTTAAAAATTTATATACTAAATTTTAAAAATTTAATTATTAAAACTTTAAATTTTAAAATTTAAAAATTTAAATACTAAATTTTAAAAATTTAATTATTAAAATTTTAAATTTTAAAATTTAAAATTTTAAATTTTAAAATTTAAAAATTTAAATTTTAAAATTTAAAAATTTAAATATTAAATTATAAAAGTTTAATTATTAAAATTTAAATTTTAAAATTTAAAAATTTAAATACTAAATTTTAAAAATTTAATTATTAAAACTTTAAATTTTAAAATTTTAAAATTTAAATACTAAATTTTAAAAATTTAATTATTAAAATTTTCAATTTTAAAATTTAAAAATTTATATACTAAATTTTAAAAATTTAATTATTAAAACTTTAAATTTTAAAATTTAAAAATTTAAATACTAAATTTTAAAAATTTAATTATTAAAATTTTAAATTTTAAAAATTTAAATACTAAATTTAAAAAAGTTAATTATTAAAATTTTAAATTTTAAAATTTAAAATTTTAAATTTTAAAATTTAAAAATTTAAATTTTAAAATTTAAAAATTTAAATACTAAATTTTAAAAATTTAATTATTAAAATTTTAAATTTTAAAATTTAAAAATTTAAATTTTAAAATTTAAAAATTTAAATACTAAATTTTAAAAATTTAATTACTAAAATTTTAAATTTTAATATTTAAAAATTTAAATTTTAAAATTTAAAAATTTAAATACTAAATTTTAAAAATTTAATTATTAAAATTTTAAATTTTAAAATTTAAAAATTTAAATTTTAAAATTTAAAAATTTAAATACTAAATTTTAAAAATTTAATTATTAAAATTTTAAATTTTAAAATTTAAAAATGTAAATACTAAATTTTAAAATTTTAATTATTAAAATTTAATTATTAAAACTTTAAATTTTAAAATTTAAAAATTTAAATGCTTAATTTTAAAAATTTAATTATAAAAACTTTAAATTTTAAAATTTAAAAATTTAAATACTAAATTTTAAAAATTTAATTATTAAAATTTTAAATTTTAAAATTTAAAAATTTAAATACTAAATTTTAAAAATTTAAATATTAAAATTTTAAATTTTAAAATTTAAAAATTTAAATACTAAATTTTAAAAATTTAATTATTAAAACTTTAAATTTTAAAATTTAAAAATTTAAATACTAAATTTTAAAAATTTAATTATTAAAATTTTAAATTTTAAAATTTAAAAATTTAAATTTTAAAATTTAAAAATTTAAATACTAAATTTTAAAAATTTAATTATTAAAATTTTAAATTTTAATATTTAAAAATTTAAATTTTAAAATTTAAAAATTTAAATACCAAATTTTAAAAATTTAATTATTAAAACTTTAAATTTTAAAATTTAAAAATTTAATTATTAAAATTTTAAATTTTAAAATTTAAAAATTTAAATACTAAATTTTAAAAATTTAATTATTAAAATTTTAAATTTTTAAATTTAAAAATTTAAATACTAAATTTTAAAAATTTAAATATTAAAATTTTAAATTTTAAAATTTAAAAATTTAAATACTAAATTTTAAAAATTTAATTATTAAAACTTTAAATTTTAAAATTTAAAAATTTAAATACTAAATTTTAAAAATTTAATTATTAAAATTTTAAATTTTAAAATTTAAAAATTTAAATTATAAAATTTAAAAATTTAAATACTAAATTTAAAAAAGTTAATTATTAAAATTTTAAATTTTAAAATTTAAAATTTTAAATTTTAAAATTTAAAAATTTAAATTTTAAAATTTAAAAATTTAAATACTAAATTTTAAAAATTTAATTATTAAAATTTTAAATTTTAAAATTTAAAAATTTAAATTTTAAAATTTAAAAATTTAAATACTAAATTTTAAAAATTTAAGTATTAAAACTTTAAATTTTAAAATTTAAAAATTTAAATACTAAATTTTAAAAATTTAATTATTAAAATTTTAAATTTTAAAATTTAAAAATTTAAATACTAAATTATAAAAGTTTAATTATTAAAATTTAAATTTAAAAATTTAAATACTAAATTTTAAAAAGTTAGTTATTAAAATTTTAAATTTTAAAATTTAAAAATTAAAATTTTAAAATTTAAAAATTTAAATACTATATTTTAAAAATTTAATTACTAAAATTTTAAATTTTAATATTTAAAAATTTAAATTTTAAAATTTAAAAATTTAAATACTAAATTTTAAAAATTTAATTATTAAAACTTTAAATTTAAAAATTTAAATACTAAATTTTAAAAATTTAATTATTAATATTTTAAATTTTAAAATTTAAAAATTTAAATACTAAATTTTAAAAAGTTAGTTATTAAAATTTTAAATTTTAAAATTTAAAAATTTAAATTTTAAAATTTAAAAATTTAAATACTAAATTTTAAAAATTTAATTATTAAAACTTTAAATTTTAAAATTTAAAAATTTAAATACTAAATTTTAAAAATGTAATTATTAAAACTTTAAAATTTAAAATTTAAAAATTTAAATACTAAATTTTAAAAATTTATTTATTAAAACTTTAAATTTTAAAATTTAAAAATTTAAATACTAAATTTTAAAAATTTAATTATTAAAATTTTAAATTTTAAAATTTAAAAATGTAAATACTAAATTTTAAAAATTTAATTATTAAAATTTTAAATATTAATATTTAAAAATTTAAACACTAAATTTTAAAAATTTAATTATTAAAACTTTATATTTTAAAATTTAAAAATTTAAATACTAAATTTTAAAAATTTAAGTATTAAAACTTTAAATTTTAAAATTTAAAAATTTAAATACTAAATTTTAAAAATTTAATTTTTAAAACTTTAAATTTTAAAATTTAAAAATTTAAATTTTAAAATTTAAAAATTTAAATACCAAATTATAAAAGTTTAATTATTAAAACTTAAATTTTAAAATTTAAAAATTTAAATACTAAATTTTAAAAATTTAATTATTAAAACTTTAAATTTTAAAATTTAAAAATTTAAATACTAAATTTTAAAAATTTAATTATTAAAATTTTAAATTTTAAAATTTAAAAATTTAAATACTATATCTTAAAAATTTAATTATTAAAACTTTAAATTTTAAAATTTAAAAATTTAAATTTTAAAATTTAAAAATTTAAATACTAAATTTTAAAAATTTAATTATTAAAATTTTAAATTTTAAAATTTAAAAATTTAAATATTAAATTATAAAAGTTTAATTATTAAAATTTAAATTTTAAAATTTAAAAATTTAAATACTAAATTTTAAAAATTTAATTATTAAAACTTTAAATTTTAAAATTTTAAAATTTAAATACTAAATTTTAAAAATTTAATTATTAAAATTTTCAATTTTAAAATTTAAAAATTTATATACTAAATTTTAAAAATTTAATTATTAAAACTTTAAATTTTAAAATTTTAAAATTTAAATACTAAATTTTAAAAATTTAATTATTAAAATTTTAAATTTTAAAATTTAAAAATTTAAATACTTAATTTTAAAAATTTAATTATTAAAATTTTAAATTTTTAAATTTAAAAATTTAAATACTAAATTTTAAAAATTTAATTATTAAAATTTTAAATTTTAATATTTAAAAATTTAAATTTTAAAATTTAAAAATTTAAATACTAAATTTTAAAAATTTAATTATTAATATTTTAAATTTTAAAATTTAAAAATTTAAATACTAAATTTTAAAAAGTTAGTTATTAAAATTTTAAATTTTAAAATTAAAAAATTTAAATTTTAAAATTTAAAAATTTAAATACTAAATTTTAAAAATTTAATTATTAAAACTTTAAATTTTAAAATGTAAAAATGTAAATACTAAATTTTAAAAATTTAATTATTAAAATTTTAAATATTAATATTTAAAAATTTAAACACTAAATTTTAAAAATTTAATTATTAAAACTTTATATTTTAAAATTTAAAAATTTAAATACTAAATTTTAAAAATTTAAGTATTAAAACTTTAAATTTTAAAATTTAAAAATTTAAATACTAAATTTTAAAAATTTAATTATTAAAACTTTAAATTTTAAAATTTAAAAATTTAAATTTTAAAATTTAAAAATTTAAATTTTAAAATTTAAAAATTTAAAAACTAAATTTTAAAAAGATAATTATTAAAATTTTAAATTTTAAAATTTAAAATTTTAAATTTTAAAATTTAAAAATTTAAATTTTAAAATTTAAAAATTTAAATACTAAATTTTAAAAATTTAATTATTAAAATTTTAAATTTTAAAATTTAAAAATTTAAATATTAAATTATAAAAGTTTAATTATTAAAATTTAAATTTTTTAAATTTAAAAATTTAAATACTAAATTTTAAAAATTTAATTATTAAAACTTTAAATTTTAAAATTTTAAAATTTAAATACTAAATTTTAAAAATTTAATTATTAAAATTTTCAATTTTAAAATTTAAGAATTTATATACTAAATTTTAAAAATTTAATTATTAAAACTTTAAATTTTAAAATTTTAAAATTTAAATACTAAATTTTAAAAATTTAATTAATAAAATTTTAAATTTTAAAATTTAAAAATTTAAATACTTAAATTTAAAAATTTAATTATTAAAATTTTAAATTTTAAAATTTAAAAATTTAAATACTAAATTTTAAAAATTTAATTATTAAAATTTTAAATTTTAATATTTAAAAATTTAAATTTTAAAATTTGAAAATTTAAATACTAAATTTTAAAAATTTAATTATTAAAATTTTAAATTTTAAAATTTAAAAATGTAAATACCAAATTTAAAAAATTAATTATTAAAATTTTAAATATTAATATTTAAATATTTAAATACTAAATTTTAAAAATTTAATTATTAAAACTTTAAATTTTAAAATTTAAAAATTTAAATACTAAATTTTAAAAATATAAGTATTAAAACTTTAAATTTTAAAATTTAAAAATTTAAATACTAAATTTTAAAAATATAAGTATTAAAACTTTAAAATTTAAAATTTAAAAATTTAAATACTAAATTTTAAAAATTTATTTATTAAAACTTTAAATTTTAAAATTTAAAAATTTAAATACTAAATTTTAAAAATTTAATTATTAAAATTTTAAATTTTAAAATTTAAAAATGTAAATACCAAATTTAAAAAATTAATTATTAAAATTTTAAATATTAATATTTAAATATTTAAATACTAAATTTTAAAAATTTAATTATTAAAACTTTAAATTTTAAAATTTAAAAATTTAAATACTAAATTTTAAAAATATAAGTATTAAAACTTTAAATTTTAAAATTTAAAAATTTAAATACTAAATTTTAAAAATTTAATTATTAAAACTTTAAATTTTAAAATTTTAAAATTTAAATACTAAATTTTAAAAATTTAATTATTAAAATTTTAAATTTTAAAATTTAAAAATTTAAATACTAAATTTTAAAAAATTAAATATTAAAATTTTAAATTTTAAAATTTAAAAATTTAAATACTAGATTTTAAAAATATAATTATTAAAACTTTAAATTTTAAAATTTAAAAACTTAAATATAAAATTTTAAAACTTTAATTATTAAAACTTTAAATTTTAAAATTTAAATATTTAAATTATGAAATTTAAAAATTTAAATACTAAATTTTAAAAATTTAATTATTAAAATTTTAAATTTAAAAATTTAAATACTAAATTTTAAAAATTTAATTATTGAAACTTTAAATTTTAAAATTTAAAAATTTAAATACTAAATTTTAAAAATTTAATTATTAAAACTTTAAATTTTAAAATTTAAAAATTTAAAAACTAAATTTTAAAAATTTAATTATTAAAATTTTAAATTTTAAAATTTAAAAATTTAAATACTAAATTTTAAAAAGTTAATTATTAAAATTTTAAAATTTAAAATTTAAAAATTTAAATTTTAAAATTTAAAAATTTAAATATTAAATTTTAAAAAGTTAGTTATTAAAATTTTAAATTTTAAAATTTAAAAATTTAAATTTTAAAATTTAAAAATTTATATCCTAAATTTTAAAAATTTAATTATTAAAACTTTAAATTTTAAAATTTAAAAATTTAAATTTTGAAATTTAAAAATATAAATACTATATTTTAAAAATTTAATTATTAAAATTTTAAATTTTGAAATTTAAAAATTTTAGTACTAAATTTTAAAAATTTAGTTATTAAAACTTTAAATTTTAAAATTTAAAAATTTAAATTTTAAAATTTAAAAATTTAAATACTAAATTTTAAAAATTTATATATTAAAATTTTAAATTTTAAAATTTAAAAATTTAAAAATTTAAATACTAAATTTTAAAAATTTAATTATTAAAATTTTAAATTTTAAAATTTAAAAATGTAAATACTAAATTTTAAAATTTTAATTATTAAAATTTAATTATTAAAACTTTAAATTTTAAAATTTAAAAATTTAAATGCTTAATTTTAAAAATTTAATTATAAAAACTTTAAATTTTAAAATTTTAAAATTTAAATACTAAATTTTAAAAATTTAATTATTAAAATTTTAAATTTTAAAATTTTAAAATTTAAATACTAAATTTTAAAAATTTAAATATTAAAATTTTAAATTTTAAAATTTAAAAATTTAAATACTAAATTTTAAAAATTTAATTATTAAAACTTTAAATTTTAAAATTTAAAAATTTAAATACTAAATTTTAAAAATTTAATTATTAAAATTTTAAATTTTAAAATTTAAAAATTTAAATTTTAAAATTTAAAAATTTAAATACTAAATTTAAAAAAGTTAATTATTAAAATTTTAAATTTTAAAATTTAAAATTTTAAATTTTAAAATTTAAAAATTTAAATTTTAAAATTTAAAAATTTAAATACTAAATTTTAAAAATTTAATTATTAAAATTTTAAATTTTAAAATTTAAAAATTTAAATTTTAAAATTTAAAAATTTAAATACTAAATTTTAAAAATTTAAGTATTAAAACTTTAAATTTTAAAATTTAAAAATTTAAATACTAAATTTTAAAAATTTAATTATTAAAATTTTAAATTTTAAAATTTAAAAATTTAAATACTAAATTTTAAAAATTTAATTATTAAAATTTTAAATTTTTAAATTTAAAAATTTAAATACTAAATTTTAAAAATTTAAATATTAAAATTTTAAATTTTAAAATTTAAAAATTTAAATACTAAATTTTAAAAATTTAATTATTAAAACTTTAAATTTTAAAATTTAAAAATTTAAATACTAAATTTTAAAAATTTAATTATTAAAATTTTAAATTTTAAAATTTAAAAATTTAAATTATAAAATTTAAAAATTTAAATACTAAATTTAAAAAAGTTAATTATTAAAATTTTAAATTTTAAAATTTAAAATTTTAAATTTTAAAATTTAAAAATTTAAATTTTAAAATTTAAAAATTTAAATACTAAATTTTAAAAATTTAATTATTAAAATTTTAAATTTTAAAATTTAAAAATTTAAATTTTAAAATTTAAAAATTTAAATTTTAAAATTTAAAAATTTAAATACTAAATTTTAAAAATTTAATTACTAAAATTTTAAATTTTAATATTTAAAAATTTAAATTTTAAAATTTAAAAATTTAAATACTAAATTTTAAAAATTTAATTATTAAAATTTTAAATTTTAAAATTTAAAAATTTAAATTTTAAAATTTAAAAATTTAAATACTAAATTTTAAAAATTTAATTATTAAAATTTTAAATTTTAAAATTTAAAAATGTAAATACTAAATTTTAAAATTTTAATTATTAAAATTTAATTATTAAAACTTTAAATTTTAAAATTTAAAAATTTAAATGCTTAATTTTAAAAATTTAATTATAAAAACTTTAAATTTTAAAATTTAAAAATTTAAATACTAAATTTTAAAAATTTAATTATTAAAATTTTAAATTTTAAAATTTAAAAATTTAAATACTAAATTTTAAAAATTTAAATATTAAAATTTTAAATTTTAAAATTTAAAAATTTAAATACTAAATTTTAAAAATTTAATTATTAAAACTTTAAATTTTAAAATTTAAAAATTTAAATACTAAATTTTAAAAATTTAATTATTAAAATTTTAAATTTTAAAATTTAAAAATTTAAATTTTAAAATTTAAAAATTTAAATACTAAATTTTAAAAATTTAAGTATTAAAACTTTAAATTTTAAAATTTAAAAATTTAAATACTAAATTTTAAAAATTTAATTATTAAAATTTTAAATTTTAACATTTAAAAATTTAAATACTAAATTTTAAAAATTTAATTATTAAAATTTTAAATTTTAAAATTTAAAAATTTAAATACTAAATTTTAAAAATTTAATTATTAAAATTTTAAATTTTTAAATTTAAAAATTTAAATACTAAATTTTTAAAATTTAAATATTAAAATTTTAAATTTTAAAATTTAAAAATTTAAATACTAAATTTTAAAAATTTAATTATTAAAACTTTAAATTTTAAAATTTAAAAATTTAAATACTAAATTTTAAAAATTTAATTATTAAAATTTTAAATTTTAAAATTTAAAAATTTAAATTATAAAATTTAAAAATTTAAATACTAAATTTAAAAAAGTTAATTATTAAAATTTTAAATTTTAAAATTTAAAATTTTAAATTTTAAAATTTAAAAATTTAAATTTTAAAATTTAAAAATTTAAATACTAAATTTTAAAAATTTAATTATTAAAATTTTAAATTTTAAAATTTAAAAATTTAAATTTTAAAATTTAAAAATTTAAATACTAAATTTTAAAAATTTAAGTATTAAAACTTTAAATTTTAAAATTTAAAAATTTAAATACTAAATTTTAAAAAATTTAATTATTAAAATTTTAAATTTTAAAATTTAAAAATTTAAATACTAAATTTTAAAAATTTAATTATTAAAACTTTAAATTTAAAAATTTAAATACTAAATTTTAAAAATTTAATTATTAATATTTTAAATTTTAAAATTTAAAAATTTAAATACTAAATTTTAAAAAGTTAGTTATTAAAATTTTAAATTTTAAAATTTAAAAATTTAAATTTTAAAATTTAAAAATTTAAATACTAAATTTTAAAAATTTAATTATTAAAACTTTAAATTTTAAAATTTAAAAATTTAAATACTAAATTTTAAAAATGTAATTATTAAAACTTTAAAATTTAAAATTTAAAAATTTAAATACTAAATTTTAAAAATTTATTTATTAAAACTTTAAATTTTAAAATTTAAAAATTTAAATACTAAATTTTAAAAATTTAATTATTAAAATTTTAAATTTTAAAATTTAAAAATGTAAATACTAAATTTTAAAAATTTAATTATTAAAATTTTAAATATTAATATTTAAAAATTTAAACACTAAATTTTAAAAATTTAATTATTAAAACTTTATATTTTAAAATTTAAAAATTTAAATACTAAATTTTAAAAATTTAAGTATTAAAACTTTAAATTTTAAAATTTAAAAATTTAAATACTAAATTTTAAAAATTTAATTATTAAAACTTTAAATTTTAAAATTTAAAAATTTAAATTTTAAAATTTAAAAATTTAAATACCAAATTATAAAAGTTTAATTATTAAAACTTAAATTTTAAAATTTAAAAATTTAAATACTAAATTTTAAAAATTTAATTATTAAAACTTTAAATTTTAAAATTTAAAAATTTAAATACTAAATTTTAAAAATTTAATTATTAAAATTTTAAATTTTAAAATTTAAAAATTTAAATACTATATCTTAAAAATTTAATTATTAAAACTCTAAATTTTAAAATTTAAAAATTTAAATTTTAAAATTTAAAAATTTAAATACTAAATTTTAAAAAGATAATTATTAAAATTTTAAATTTTAAAATTTAAAATTTTAAATTTTAAAATTTAAAAATTTAAATTTTAAAATTTAAAAATTTAAATACTAAATTTTAAAAATTTAATTATTAAAATTTTAAATTTTAAAATTTAAAAATTTAAATATTAAATTATAAAAGTTTAATTATTAAAATTTAAATTTTAAAATTTAAAAATTTAAATACTAAATTTTAAAAATTTAATTATTAAAACTTTAAATTTTAAAATTTTAAAATTTAAATACTAAATTTTAAAAATTTAATTATTAAAATTTTCAATTTTAAAATTTAAAAATTTATATACTAAATTTTAAAAATTTAATTATTAAAACTTTAAATTTTAAAATTTTAAAATTTAAATACTAAATTTTAAAAATTTAATTATTAAAATTTTAAATTTTAAAATTTAAAAATTTAAATATTTAATTTTAAAAATTTAATTATTAAAATTTTAAATTTTTAAATTTAAAAATTTAAATACTAAATTTTAAAAATTTAATTATTAAAATTTTAAATTTTAATATTTAAAAATTTAAATTTTAAAATTTAAAAATTTAAATACTAAATTTTAAAAATTTAATTATTAATATTTTAAATTTTAAAATTTAAAAATTTAAATACTAAATTTTAAAAAGTTAGTTATTAAAATTTTAAATTTTAAAATTAAAAAATTTAAATTTTAAAATTTAAAAATTTAAATACTAAATTTTAAAAATTTAATTATTAAAATTTTAAATTTTAAAATTTAAAAATTTAAATTTTAAAATTTAAAAATTTAAATACTAAATTTAAAAAAGTTAATTATTAAAATTTTAAATTTTAAAATTTAAAATTTTAAATTTTAAAATTTAAAAATTTAAATTTTAAAATTTAAAAATTTAAATACTAAATTTTAAAAATTTAATTATTAAAATTTTAAATTTTAAAATTTAAAAATTTAAATTTTAAAATTTAAAAATTTAAATACTAAATTTTAAAAATTTAAGTATTAAAACTTTAAATTTTAAAATTTAAAAATTTAAATACTAAATTTTAAAAATTTAATTATTAAAATTTTAAATTTTAAAATTTAAAAATTTAAATACTAAATTTTAAAAATTTAATTATTAAAATTTTAAATTTTTAAATTTAAAAATTTAAATACTAAATTTTAAAAATTTAAATATTAAAATTTTAAATTTTAAAATTTAAAAATTTAAATACTAAATTTTAAAAATTTAATTATTAAAACTTTAAATTTTAAAATTTAAAAATTTAAATACTAAATTTTAAAAATTTAATTATTAAAATTTTAAATTTTAAAATTTAAAAATTTAAATTATAAAATTTAAAAATTTAAATACTAAATTTAAAAAAGTTAATTATTAAAATTTTAAATTTTAAAATTTAAAATTTTAAATTTTAAAATTTAAAAATTTAAATTTTAAAATTTAAAAATTTAAATACTAAATTTTAAAAATTTAATTATTAAAATTTTAAATTTTAAAATTTAAAAATTTAAATTTTAAAATTTAAAAATTTAAATACTAAATTTTAAAAATTTAATTACTAAAATTTTAAATTTTAATATTTAAAAATTTAAATTTTAAAATTTAAAAATTTAAATACTAAATTTTAAAAATTTAATTATTAAAATTTTAAATTTTAAAATTTAAAAATTTAAATTTTAAAATTTAAAAATTTAAATACTAAATTTTAAAAATTTAATTATTAAAATTTTAAATTTTAAAATTTAAAAATGTAAATACTAAATTTTAAAATTTTAATTATTAAAATTTAATTATTAAAACTTTAAATTTTAAAATTTAAAAATTTAAATACTAAATTTTAAAAATTTAATTATTAAAATTTTAAATTTTAAAATTTAAAAATTTAAATTATAAAATTTAAAAATTTAAATACTAAATTTAAAAAAGTTAATTATTAAAATTTTAAATTTTAAAATTTAAAATTTTAAATTTTAAAATTTAAAAATTTAAATTTTAAAATTTAAAAATTTAAATACTAAATTTTAAAAATTTAATTATTAAAATTTTAAATTTTAAAATTTAAAAATTTAAATTTTAAAATTTAAAAATTTAAATACTAAATTTTAAAAATTTAATTACTAAAATTTTAAATTTTAATATTTAAAAATTTAAATTTTAAAATTTAAAAATTTAAATACTAAATTTTAAAAATTTAATTATTAAAATTTTAAATTTTAAAATTTAAAAATTTAAATTTTAAAATTTAAAAATTTAAATACTAAATTTTAAAAATTTAATTATTAAAATTTTAAATTTTAAAATTTAAAAATGTAAATACTAAATTTTAAAATTTTAATTATTAAAATTTAATTATTAAAACTTTAAATTTTAAAATTTAAAAATTTAAATACTAAATTTTAAAAATTTAATTATTAAAATTTTAAATTTTAAAATTTAAAAATTTAAATTATAAAATTTAAAAATTTAAATACTAAATTTAAAAAAGTTAATTATTAAAATTTTAAATTTTAAAATTTAAAATTTTAAATTTTAAAATTTAAAAATTTAAATTTTAAAATTTAAAAATTTAAATACTAAATTTTAAAAATTTAATTATTAAAATTTTAAATTTTAAAATTTAAAAATTTAAATTTTAAAATTTAAAAATTTAAATACTAAATTTTAAAAATTTAATTACTAAAATTTTAAATTTTAATATTTAAAAATTTAAATTTTAAAATTTAAAAATTTAAATACTAAATTTTAAAAATTTAATTATTAAAATTTTAAATTTTAAAATTTAAAAATTTAAATTTTAAAATTTAAAAATTTAAATACTAAATTTTAAAAATTTAATTATTAAAATTTTAAATTTTAAAATTTAAAAATGTAAATACTAAATTTTAAAATTTTAATTATTAAAATTTAATTATTAAAACTTTAAATTTTAAAATTTAAAAATTTAAATGCTTAATTTTAAAAATTTAATTATAAAAACTTTAAATTTTAAAATTTAAAAATTTAAATACTAAATTTTAAAAATTTAATTATTAAAATTTTAAATTTTAAAATTTAAAAATTTAAATTTTAAAATTTAAAAATTTAAATACTAAATTTTAAAAATTTAAGTATTAAAACTTTAAATTTTAAAATTTAAAAATTTAAATACTAAATTTTAAAAATTTAATTATTAAAATTTTAAATTTTAACATTTAAAAATTTAAATACTAAATTTTAAAAATTTAATTATTAAAATTTTAAATTTTAAAATTTAAAAATTTAAATACTAAATTTTAAAAATTTAATTATTAAAATTTTAAATTTTTAAATTTAAAAATTTAAATACTAAATTTTAAAAATTTAAATATTAAAATTTTAAATTTTAAAATTTAAAAATTTAAATACTAAATTTTAAAAATTTAATTATTAAAACTTTAAATTTTAAAATTTAAAAATTTAAATACTAAATTTTAAAAATTTAATTATTAAAATTTTAAATTTTAAAATTTAAAAATTTAAATTATAAAATTTAAAAATTTAAATACTAAATTTAAAAAAGTTAATTATTAAAATTTTAAATTTTAAAATTTAAAATTTTAAATTTTAAAATTTAAAAATTTAAATTTTAAAATTTAAAAATTTAAATACTAAATTTTAAAAATTTAATTATTAAAATTTTAAATTTTAAAATTTAAAAATTTAAATTTTAAAATTTAAAAATTTAAATACTAAATTTTAAAAATTTAAGTATTAAAACTTTAAATTTTAAAATTTAAAAATTTAAATACTAAATTTTAAAAATTTAATTATTAAAATTTTAAATTTTAAAATTTAAAAATTTAAATACTAAATTTTAAAAATTTAATTATTAAAATTTTAAATTTTTAAATTTAAAAATTTAAATACTAAATTATAAAAGTTTAATTATTAAAATTTAAATTTAAAAATTTAAATACTAAATTTTAAAAAGTTAGTTATTAAAATTTTAAATTTTAAAATTTAAAAATTAAAATTTTAAAATTTAAAAATTTAAATACTATATTTTAAAAATTTAATTACTAAAATTTTAAATTTTAATATTTAAAAATTTAAATTTTAAAATTTAAAAATTTAAATACTAAATTTTAAAAATTTAATTATTAAAACTTTAAATTTAAAAATTTAAATACTAAATTTTAAAAATTTAATTATTAATATTTTAAATTTTAAAATTTAAAAATTTAAATACTAAATTTTAAAAAGTTAGTTATTAAAATTTTAAATTTTAAAATTTAAAAATTTAAATTTTAAAATTTAAAAATTTAAATACTAAATTTTAAAAATTTAATTATTAAAACTTTAAATTTTAAAATTTAAAAATTTAAATACTAAATTTTAAAAATGTAATTATTAAAACTTTAAAATTTAAAATTTAAAAATTTAAATACTAAATTTTAAAAATTTATTTATTAAAACTTTAAATTTTAAAATTTAAAAATTTAAATACTAAATTTTAAAAATTTAATTATTAAAATTTTAAATTTTAAAATTTAAAAATGTAAATACTAAATTTTAAAAATTTAATTATTAAAATTTTAAATATTAATATTTAAAAATTTAAACACTAAATTTTAAAAATTTAATTATTAAAACTTTATATTTTAAAATTTAAAAATTTAAATACTAAATTTTAAAAATTTAAGTATTAAAACTTTAAATTTTAAAATTTAAAAATTTAAATACTAAATTTTAAAAATTTAATTATTAAAACTTTAAATTTTAAAATTTAAAAATTTAAATTTTAAAATTTAAAAATTTAAATACCAAATTATAAAAGTTTAATTATTAAAACTTAAATTTTAAAATTTAAAAATTTAAATACTAAATTTTAAAAATTTAATTATTAAAACTTTAAATTTTAAAATTTAAAAATTTAAATACTAAATTTTAAAAATTTAATTATTAAAATTTTAAATTTTAAAATTTAAAAATTTAAATACTATATCTTAAAAATTTAATTATTAAAACTCTAAATTTTAAAATTTAAAAATTTAAATTTTAAAATTTAAAAATTTAAATACTAAATTTTAAAAAGATAATTATTAAAATTTTAAATTTTAAAATTTAAAATTTTAAATTTTAAAATTTAAAAATTTAAATTTTAAAATTTAAAAATTTAAATACAAAATTTTAAAAATTTAATTATTAAAATTTTAAATTTTAAAATTTAAAAATTTAAATATTAAATTATAAAAGTTTAATTATTAAAATTTAAATTTTAAAATTTAAAAATTTAAATACTAAATTTTAAAAATTTAATTATTAAAACTTTAAATTTTAAAATTTTAAAATTTAAATACTAAATTTTAAAAATTTAATTATTAAAATTTTCAATTTTAAAATTTAAAAATTTATATACTAAATTTTAAAAATTTAATTATTAAAACTTTAAATTTTAAAATTTTAAAATTTAAATACTAAATTTTAAAAATTTAATTATTAAAATTTTAAATTTTAAAATTTAAAAATTTAAATACTTAATTTTAAAAATTTAATTATTAAAATTTTAAATTTTTAAATTTAAAAATTTAAATACTAAATTTTAAAAATTTAATTATTAAAATTTTAAATTTTAATATTTAAAAATTTAAATTTTAAAATTTAAAAATTTAAATACTAAATTTTAAAAATTTAATTATTAATATTTTAAATTTTAAAATTTAAAAATTTAAATACTAAATTTTAAAAAGTTAGTTATTAAAATTTTAAATTTTAAAATTAAAAAATTTAAATTTTAAAATTTAAAAATTTAAATACTAAATTTTAAAAATTTAATTATTAAAATTTTAAATTTTAAAATTTAAAAATTTAAATTTTAAAATTTAAAAATTTAAATACTAAATTTAAAAAAGTTAATTATTAAAATTTTAAATTTTAAAATTTTAAATTTTAAAATTTAAAAATTTAAATTTTAAAATTTAAAAATTTAAATACTAAATTTTAAAAATTTAATTATTAAAATTTTAAATTTTAAAATTTAAAAATTTAAATTTTAAAATTTAAAAATTTAAATACTAAATTTTAAAAATTTAAGTATTAAAACTTTAAATTTTAAAATTTAAAAATTTAAATACTAAATTTTAAAAATTTAATTATTAAAATTTTAAATTTTAAAATTTAAAAATTTAAATACTAAATTTTAAAAATTTAATTATTAAAATTTTAAATTTTTAAATTTAAAAATTTAAATACTAAATTTTAAAAATTTAAATATTAAAATTTTAAATTTTAAAATTTAAAAATTTAAATACTAAATTTTAAAAATTTAATTATTAAAACTTTAAATTTTAAAATTTAAAAATTTAAATACTAAATTTTAAAAATTTAATTATTAAAATTTTAAATTTTAAAATTTAAAAATTTAAATTTTAAAATTTAAAAATTTAAATACTAAATTTTAAAAATTTAAGTATTAAAACTTTAAATTTTAAAATTTAAAAATTTAAATACTAAATTTTAAAAATTTAATTATTAAAATTTTAAATTTTAACATTTAAAAATTTAAATACTAAATTTTAAAAATTTAATTATTAAAATTTTAAATTTTAAAATTTAAAAATTTAAATACTAAATTTTAAAAATTTAATTATTAAAATTTTAAATTTTTAAATTTAAAAATTTAAATACTAAATTTTAAAAATTTAAATATTAAAATTTTAAATTTTAAAATTTAAAAATTTAAATACTAAATTTTAAAAATTTAATTATTAAAACTTTAAATTTTAAAATTTAAAAATTTAAATACTAAATTTTAAAAATTTAATTATTAAAATTTTAAATTTTAAAATTTAAAAATTTAAATTATAAAATTTAAAAATTTAAATACTAAATTTAAAAAAGTTAATTATTAAAATTTTAAATTTTAAAATTTAAAATTTTAAATTTTAAAATTTAAAAATTTAAATTTTAAAATTTAAAAATTTAAATACTAAATTTTAAAAATTTAATTATTAAAATTTTAAATTTTAAAATTTAAAAATTTAAATTTTAAAATTTAAAAATTTAAATACTAAATTTTAAAAATTTAAGTATTAAAACTTTAAATTTTAAAATTTAAAAATTTAAATACTAAATTTTAAAAATTTAATTATTAAAATTTTAAATTTTAAAATTTAAAAATTTAAATACTAAATTTTAAAAATTTAATTATTAAAATTTTAAATTTTTAAATTTAAAAATTTAAATACTAAATTATAAAAGTTTAATTATTAAAATTTAAATTTAAAAATTTAAATACTAAATTTTAAAAAGTTAGTTATTAAAATTTTAAATTTTAAAATTTAAAAATTAAAATTTTAAAATTTAAAAATTTAAATACTATATTTTAAAAATTTAATTACTAAAATTTTAAATTTTAATATTTAAAAATTTAAATTTTAAAATTTAAAAATTTAAATACTAAATTTTAAAAATTTAATTATTAAAACTTTAAATTTAAAAATTTAAATACTAAATTTTAAAAATTTAATTATTAATATTTTAAATTTTAAAATTTAAAAATTTAAATACTAAATTTTAAAAAGTTAGTTATTAAAATTTTAAATTTTAAAATTTAAAAATTTAAATTTTAAAATTTAAAAATTTAAATACTAAATTTTAAAAATTTAATTATTAAAACTTTAAATTTTAAAATTTAAAAATTTAAATACTAAATTTTAAAAATGTAATTATTAAAACTTTAAAATTTAAAATTTAAAAATTTAAATACTAAATTTTAAAAATTTATTTATTAAAACTTTAAATTTTAAAATTTAAAAATTTAAATACTAAATTTTAAAAATTTAATTATTAAAATTTTAAATTTTAAAATTTAAAAATGTAAATACTAAATTTTAAAAATTTAATTATTAAAATTTTAAATATTAATATTTAAAAATTTAAACACTAAATTTTAAAAATTTAATTATTAAAACTTTATATTTTAAAATTTAAAAATTTAAATACTAAATTTTAAAAATTTAAGTATTAAAACTTTAAATTTTAAAATTTAAAAATTTAAATACTAAATTTTAAAAATTTAATTATTAAAACTTTAAATTTTAAAATTTAAAAATTTAAATTTTAAAATTTAAAAATTTAAATACCAAATTATAAAAGTTTAATTATTAAAACTTAAATTTTAAAATTTAAAAATTTAAATACTAAATTTTAAAAATTTAATTATTAAAACTTTAAATTTTAAAATTTAAAAATTTAAATACTAAATTTTAAAAATTTAATTATTAAAATTTTAAATTTTAAAATTTAAAAATTTAAATACTATATCTTAAAAATTTAATTATTAAAACTCTAAATTTTAAAATTTAAAAATTTAAATTTTAAAATTTAAAAATTTAAATACTAAATTTTAAAAAGATAATTATTAAAATTTTAAATTTTAAAATTTAAAATTTTAAATTTTAAAATTTAAAAATTTATATTTTAAAATTTAAAAATTTAAATACAAAATTTTAAAAATTTAATTATTAAAATTTTAAATTTTAAAATTTAAAAATTTAAATATTAAATTATAAAAGTTTAATTATTAAAATTTAAATTTTAAAATTTAAAAATTTAAATACTAAATTTTAAAAATTTAATTATTAAAACTTTAAATTTTAAAATTTTAAAATTTAAATACTAAATTTTAAAAATTTAATTATTAAAATTTTCAATTTTAAAATTTAAAAATTTATATACTAAATTTTAAAAATTTAATTATTAAAACTTTAAATTTTAAAATTTTAAAATTTAAATACTAAATTTTAAAAATTTAATTATTAAAATTTTAAATTTTAAAATTTAAAAATTTAAATACTTAATTTTAAAAATTTAATTATTAAAATTTTAAATTTTTAAATTTAAAAATTTAAATACTAAATTTTAAAAATTTAATTATTAAAATTTTAAATTTTAATATTTAAAAATTTAAATTTTAAAATTTAAAAATTTAAATACTAAATTTTAAAAATTTAATTATTAATATTTTAAATTTTAAAATTTAAAAATTTAAATACTAAATTTTAAAAAGTTAGTTATTAAAATTTTAAATTTTAAAATTAAAAAATTTAAATTTTAAAATTTAAAAATTTAAATACTAAATTTTAAAAATTTAATTATTAAAATTTTAAATTTTAAAATTTAAAAATTTAAATTTTAAAATTTAAAAATTTAAATACTAAATTTAAAAAAGTTAATTATTAAAATTTTAAATTTTAAAATTTAAAATTTTAAATTTTAAAATTTAAAAATTTAAATTTTAAAATTTAAAAATTTAAATACTAAATTTTAAAAATTTAATTATTAAAATTTTAAATTTTAAAATTTAAAAATTTAAATTTTAAAATTTAAAAATTTAAATACTAAATTTTAAAAATTTAAGTATTAAAACTTTAAATTTTAAAATTTAAAAATTTAAATACTAAATTTTAAAAATTTAATTATTAAAATTTTAAATTTTAAAATTTAAAAATTTAAATACTAAATTTTAAAAATTTAATTATTAAAATTTTAAATTTTTAAATTTAAAAATTTAAATACTAAATTTTAAAAATTTAAATATTAAAATTTTAAATTTTAAAATTTAAAAATTTAAATACTAAATTTTAAAAATTTAATTATTAAAACTTTAAATTTTAAAATTTAAAAATTTAAATACTAAATTTTAAAAATTTAATTATTAAAATTTTAAATTTTAAAATTTAAAAATTTAAATTATAAAATTTAAAAATTTAAATACTAAATTTAAAAAAGTTAATTATTAAAATTTTAAATTTTAAAATTTAAAATTTTAAATTTTAAAATTTAAAAATTTAAATTTTAAAATTTAAAAATTTAAATACTAAATTTTAAAAATTTAATTATTAAAATTTTAAATTTTAAAATTTAAAAATTTAAATTTTAAAATTTAAAAATTTAAATACTAAATTTTAAAAATTTAATTACTAAAATTTTAAATTTTAATATTTAAAAATTTAAATTTTAAAATTTAAAAATTTAAATACTAAATTTTAAAAATTTAATTATTAAAATTTTAAATTTTAAAATTTAAAAATTTAAATTTTAAAATTTAAAAATTTAAATACTAAATTTTAAAAATTTAATTATTAAAATTTTAAATTTTAAAATTTAAAAATGTAAATACTAAATTTTAAAATTTTAATTATTAAAATTTAATTATTAAAACTTTAAATTTTAAAATTTAAAAATTTAAATGCTTAATTTTAAAAATTTAATTATAAAAACTTTAAATTTTAAAATTTAAAAATTTAAATACTAAATTTTAAAAATTTAATTATTAAAATTTTAAATTTTAAAATTTAAAAATTTAAATACTAAATTTTAAAAATTTAAATATTAAAATTTTAAATTTTAAAATTTAAAAATTTAAATACTAAATTTTAAAAATTTAATTATTAAAACTTTAAATTTTAAAATTTAAAAATTTAAATACTAAATTTTAAAAATTTAATTATTAAAATTTTAAATTTTAAAATTTAAAAATTTAAATTTTAAAATTTAAAAATTTAAATACTAAATTTTAAAAATTTAAGTATTAAAACTTTAAATTTTAAAATTTAAAAATTTAAATACTAAATTTTAAAAATTTAATTATTAAAATTTTAAATTTTAAAATTTAAAAATTTAAATACTAAATTTTAAAAATTTAATTATTAAAATTTTAAATTTTAAAATTTAAAAATTTAAATTTTAAAATTTAAAAATTTAAATACTAAATTTTAAAAATTTAATTATTAAAATTTTAAATTTTAAAATTTAAAAATTTAAATTTTAAAATTTAAAAATTTAAATACTAAATTTTAAAAATTTAAGTATTAAAACTTTAAATTTTAAAATTTAAAAATTTAAATACTAAATTTTAAAAATTTAATTATTAAAATTTTAAATTTTAAAATTTAAAAATTTAAATACTAAATTTTAAAAATTTAATTATTAAAATTTTAAATTTTTAAATTTAAAAATTTAAATACTAAATTATAAAAGTTTAATTATTAAAATTTAAATTTAAAAATTTAAATACTAAATTTTAAAAAGTTAGTTATTAAAATTTTAAATTTTAAAATTTAAAAATTAAAATTTTAAAATTTAAAAATTTAAATACTAAATTTTAAAAATTTAATTACTAAAATTTTAAATTTTAATATTTAAAAATTTAAATTTTAAAATTTAAAAATTTAAATACTAAATTTTAAAAATTTAATTATTAAAACTTTAAATTTAAAAATTTAAATACTAAATTTTAAAAATTTAATTATTAATATTTTAAATTTTAAAATTTAAAAATTTAAATACTAAATTTTAAAAAGTTAGTTATTAAAATTTTAAATTTTAAAATTTAAAAATTTAAATTTTAAAATTTAAAAATTTAAATACTAAATTTTAAAAATTTAATTATTAAAACTTTAAATTTTAAAATTTAAAAATTTAAATACTAAATTTTAAAAATGTAATTATTAAAACTTTAAAATTTAAAATTTAAAAATTTAAATACTAAATTTTAAAAATTTATTTATTAAAACTTTAAATTTTAAAATTTAAAAATTTAAATACTAAATTTTAAAAATTTAATTATTAAAATTTTAAATTTTAAAATTTAAAAATGTAAATACTAAATTTTAAAAATTTAATTATTAAAATTTTAAATATTAATATTTAAAAATTTAAACACTAAATTTTAAAAATTTAATTATTAAAACTTTAAATTTTAAAATTTAAAAATTTAAATACTAAATTTTAAAAATTTAATTATTAAAATTTTAAATTTTAAAATTTAAAAATGTAAATACTAAATTTTAAAAATTAATTATTAAAATTTTAAATATTAATATTTAAAAATTTAAACACTAAATTTTAAAAATTTAATTATTAAAACTTTATATTTTAAAATTTAAAAATTTAAATACTAAATTTTAAAAATTTAAGTATTAAAACTTTAAATTTTAAAATTTAAAAATTTAAATACTAAATTTTAAAAATTTAATTATTAAAACTTTAAATTTTAAAATTTAAAAATTTAAATTTTAAAATTTAAAAATTTAAATACCAAATTATAAAAGATTAAATATTAAAACTTAAATTTTAAAATTTAAAAATTTAAATACTAAGTTTTAAAAATTTAATTATTAAAACTTTAAATTTTAAAATTTAAAAATTTAAATACTAAATTTTAAAAATTTAATTATTAAAATTTTAAATTTTAAAATTTAAAAATTTAAATACTAAATCTTAAAAATTTAATTATTAAAACATTAAATTTTAAAATTTAAAAATTTAAATTTTAAAATTTAAAAATTTAAATACTAAATTTTAAAAAGATAATTATTAAAATTTTAAATTTTAAAATTTAAAATTTTAAATTTTAAAATTTAAAAATTTAAATTTTAAAATTTAAAAATTTAAATACTAAATTTTAAAAATTTAATTATTAAAATTTTAAATTTTAAAATTTAAAAATTTAAATATTAAATTATAAAAGTTTAATTATTAAAATTTAAATTTTAAAATTTAAAAATTTAAATACTAAATTTTAAAAATTTAATTATTAAAACTTTAAATTTTAAAATTTTAAAATTTAAATACTAAATTTTAAAAATTTAATTATTAATATTTTAAATTTTAAAATTTAAAAATTTAAATACTAAATCTTAAAAATTTAATTATTAAAACTTTAAATTTTAAAATTTTAAAATTTAAATACTAAATTTTAAAAATTTAATTATTAAAATTTTCAATTTTAAAATTTAAAAATTTATATACTAAATTTTAAAAATTTAATTATTAAAACTTTAAATTTTAAAATTTTAAAATTTAAATACTAAATTTTAAAAATTTAATTATTAATATTTTAAATTTTAAAATTTAAAAATTTAAATACTAAATCTTAAAAATTTAATTATTAAAACTTTAAATTTTAAAATTTAAAAATTTAAATTTTAAAATTTAAAAATTTAAATACTAAATTTTAAAAAGATAATTATTAAAATTTTAAATTTTAAAACTTAAAATTTTAAATTTTAAAATTTAAAAATTTAAATTTTAAAATTTAAAAATTTAAATACTAAATTATAAAAGTTTAATTATTAAAATTTAAATTTAAAAATTTAAATACTAAATTTTAAAAAGTTAGTTATTAAAATTTTAAATTTTAAAATTTAAAAATTAAAATTTTAAAATTTAAAAATTTAAATACTAAATTTTAAAAATTTAATTACTAAAATTTTAAATTTTAATATTTAAAAATTTAAATTTTAAAATTTAAAAATTTAAATACTAAATTTTAAAAATTTAATTATTAAAACTTTAAATTTAAAAATTTAAATACTAAATTTTAAAAATTTAATTATTAATATTTTAAATTTTAAAATTTAAAAATTTAAATACTAAATTTTAAAAAGTTAGTTATTAAAATTTTAAATTTTAAAATTTAAAAATTTAAATTTTAAAATTTAAAAATTTAAATACTAAATTTTAAAAATTTAATTATTAAAACTTTAAATTTTAAAATTTAAAAATTTAAATACTAAATTTTAAAAATGTAATTATTAAAACTTTAAAATTTAAAATTTAAAAATTTAAATACTAAATTTTAAAAATTTATTTATTAAAACTTTAAATTTTAAAATTTAAAAATTTAAATACTAAATTTTAAAAATTTAATTATTAAAATTTTAAATTTTAAAATTTAAAAATGTAAATACTAAATTTTAAAAATTTAATTATTAAAATTTTAAATATTAATATTTAAAAATTTAAACACTAAATTTTAAAAATTTAATTATTAAAACTTTATATTTTAAAATTTAAAAATTTAAATACTAAATTTTAAAAATTTAAGTATTAAAACTTTAAATTTTAAAATTTAAAAATTTAAATACTAAATTTTAAAAATTTAATTATTAAAACTTTAAATTTTAAAATTTAAAAATTTAAATTTTAAAATTTAAAAATTTAAATACTAAATTTTAAAAAGATAATTATTAAAATTTTAAATTTTAAAATTTAAAATTTTAAATTTTAAAATTTAAAAATTTAAATTTTAAAATTTAAAAATTTAAATACTAAATTTTAAAAATTTAATTATTAAAACTTTAAATTTAAAAATTTAAATACTAAATTTTAAAAATTAAATTATTAAAATTTTAAATTTTAAAATTTAAAAATGTAAATACTAAATTTTAAAAATTTAATTATTAAAATTTTAAATATTAATATTTAAAAATTTAAACACTAAATTTTAAAAATTTAATTATTAAAACTTTATATTTTAAAATTTAAAAATTTAAATACTAAATTTTAAAAATTTAAGTATTAAAACTTTAAATTTTAAAATTTAAAAATTTAAATACTAAATTTTAAAAATTTAATTATTAAAACTTTAAATTTTAAAATTTAAAAATTTAAATTTTAAAATTTAAAAATTTAAATACCAAATTATAAAAGTTTAATTATTAAAACTTAAATTTTAAAATTTAAAAATTTAAATACTAAATTTTAAAAATTTAATTATTAAAACTTTAAATTTTAAAATTTAAAAATTTAAATACTAAATTTTAAAAATTTAATTATTAAAATTTTAAATTTTAAAATTTAAAAATTTAAATACTATATCTTAAAAATTTAATTATTAAAACTTTAAATTTTAAAATTTAAAAATTTAAATTTTAAAATTTAAAAATTTAAATACTAAATTTTAAAAAGATAATTATTAAAATTTTAAATTTTAAAATTTAAAATTTTAAATTTTAAAATTTAAAATTTTAAATTTTAAAATTTAAAAATTTAAATTTTAAAATTTAAAAATTTAAATACTAAATTTTAAAAATTTAATTATTAAAATTTTAAATTTTAAAATTTAAAAATTTAAATATTAAATTATAAAAGTTTAATTATTAAAATTTAAATTTTAAAATTTAAAAATTTAAATACTAAATTTTAAAAATTTAATTATTAAAACTTTAAATTTTAAAATTTTAAAATTTAAATACTAAATTTTAAAAATTTAATTATTAAAATTTTAAATTTTAAAATTTAAAAATTTAAATACTTAATTTTAAAAATTTAATTATTAAAATTTTAAATTTTTAAATTTAAAAATTTAAATACTAAATTTTAAAAATTTAATTATTAAAATTTTAAATTTTAATATTTAAAAATTTAAATTTTAAAATTTAAAAATTTAAATACTAAATTTTAAAAATTTAATTATTAATATTTTAAATTTTAAAATTTAAAAATTTAAATACTAAATTTTAAAAAGTTAGTTATTAAAATTTTAAATTTTAAAATTAAAAAATTTAAATTTTAAAATTTAAAAATTTAAATACTAAATTTTAAAAATTTAATTATTAAAACTTTAAATTTTAAAATTTAAAAATGTAAATACTAAATTTTAAAAATTTAGTTATTAAAATTTTAAATATTAATATTTAAAAATTTAAACACTAAATTTTAAAAATTTAATTATTAAAACTTTATATTTTAAAATTTAAAAATTTAAGTACTAAATTTTAAAAATTTAAGTATTAAAACTTTAAATTTTAAAATTTAAAAATTTAAATACTAAATTTTAAAAATTTAATTATTAAAACTTTAAATTTTAAAATTTAAAAATTTAAATTTTAAAATTTAAAAATTTAAAAACTAAATTTTAAAAAGATAATTATTAAAATTTTAAATTTTAAAATTTAAAATTTTAAATTTTAAAATTTAAAAATTTAAATTTTAAAATTTAAAAATTTAAATACTAAATTTTAAAAATTTAATTATTAAAATTTTAAATTTTAAAATTTAAAAATTTAAATATTAAATTATAAAAGTTTAATTATTAAAATTTAAATTTTTTAAATTTAAAAATTTAAATACTAAATTTTAAAAATTTAATTATTAAAACTTTAAATTTTAAAATTTTAAAATTTAAATACTAAATTTTAAAAATTTAATTATTAAAATTTTCAATTTTAAAATTTAAGAATTTATATACTAAATTTTAAAAATTTAATTATTAAAACTTTAAATTTTAAAATTTTAAAATTTAAATACTAAATTTTAAAAATTTAATTATTAAAATTTTAAATTTTAAAATTTAAAAATTTAAATACTTAAATTTAAAAATTTAATTATTAAAATTTTAAATTTTAAAATTTAAAAATTTAAATACTAAATTTTAAAAATTTAATTATTAAAATTTTAAATTTTAATATTTAAAAATTTAAATTTTAAAATTTAAAAATTTAAATACTAAATTTTAAAAATTTAATTATTAATATTTTAAATTTTAAAATTTAAAAATTTAAATACTAAATTTTAAAAATTTAATTATTAAAACTTTAAATTTTAAAATTTAAAAATGTAAATACTAAATTTTAAAAATTTAATTATTAAAATTTTAAATATTAATATTTAAAAATTTAAACACTAAATTTTAAAAATTTAATTATTAAAACTTTATATTTTAAAATTTAAAAATTTAAATACTAAATTTTAAAAATTTAAGTATTAAAACTTTAAATTTTAAAATTTAAAAATTTAAATACTAAATTTTAAAAATTTAATTATTAAAACTTTAAATTTTAAAATTTAAAAATTTAAATTTTAAAATTTAAAAATTTAAAAACTAAATTTTAAAAAGATAATTATTAAAATTTTAAATTTTAAAATTTAAAATTTTAAATTTTAAAATTTAAAAATTTAAATTTTAAAATTTAAAAATTTAAATACTAAATTTTAAAAATTTAATTATTAAAATTTTAAATTTTAAAATTTAAAAATTTAAATATTAAATTATAAAAGTTTAATTATTAAAATTTAAATTTTTTAAATTTAAAAATTTAAATACTAAATTTTAAAAATTTAATTATTAAAACTTTAAATTTTAAAATTTTAAAATTTAAATACTAAATTTTAAAAATTTAATTATTAAAATTTTCAATTTTAAAATTTAAGAATTTATATACTAAATTTTAAAAATTTAATTATTAAAACTTTAAATTTTAAAATTTTAAAATTTAAATACTAAATTTTAAAAATTTAATTATTAAAATTTTAAATTTTAAAATTTAAAAATTTAAATACTTAAATTTAAAAATTTAATTATTAAAATTTTAAATTTTAAAATTTAAAAATTTAAATACTAAATTTTAAAAATTTAATTATTAAAATTTTAAATTTTAATATTTAAAAATTTAAATTTTAAAATTTAAAAATTTAAATACTAAATTTTAAAAATTTAATTATTAATATTTTAAATTTTAAAATTTAAAAATTTAAATACTAAATTTTAAAAATTTAATTATTAAAACTTTAAAATTTAAAATTTAAAAATTTAAATACTAAATTTTAAAAATTTATTTATTAAAACTTTAAATTTTAAAATTTAAAAATTTAAATACTAAATTTTAAAAATTTAATTATTAAAATTTTAAATTTTAAAATTTAAAAATGTAAATACTAAATTTTAAAAATTTAATTATTAAAATTTTAAATATTAATATTTAAATATTTAAATACTAAATTTTAAAAATTTAATTATTAAAACTTTAAATTTTAAAATTTAAAAATTTAAATACTAAATTTTAAAAATATAAGTATTAAAACTTTAAATTTTAAAATTTAAAAATTTAAATACTAAATTTTAAAAATTTAATTATTAAAACTTTAAATTTTAAAATTTTAAAATTTAAATACTAAATTTTAAAAATTTAATTATTAAAATTTTAAATTTTAAAATTTAAAAATTTAAATACTAAATTTTAAAAAATTAAATATTAAAATTTTAAATTTTAAAATTTAAAAATTTAAATACTAGATTTTAAAAATATAATTATTAAAACTTTAAATTTTAAAATTTAAAAACTTAAATATAAAATTTTAAAACTTTAATTATTAAAACTTTAAATTTTAAAATTTAAAAATTTAAAAACTAAATTTTAAAAATTTAATTATTAAAATTTTAAATTTTAAAATTTAAAAATTTAAATACTAAATTTTAAAAAGTTAATTATTAAAATTTTAAATTTTAAAATTTAAAAATTTAAATTTTAAAATTTAAAAATTTAAATATTAAATTTTAAAAAGTTAGTTATTAAAATTTTAAATTTTAAAATTTAAAAATTTAAATTTTAAAATTTAAAAATTTAAATCCTAAATTTTAAAAATTTATTTATTAAAACTTTAAATTTTAAAATTTAAAAATTTAAATTTTGAAATTTAAAAATATAAATACTATATTTTAAAAATTTAATTATTAAAATTTTAAATTTTGAAATTTAAAAATTTTAGTACTAAATTTTAAAAATTTAGTTATTAAAACTTTAAATTTTAAAATTTAAAAATTTAAATTTTAAAATTTAAAAATTTAAATACTAAATTTTAAAAATTTATATATTAAAATTTTAAATTTTAAAATTTTAAAATTTAAAAATTTAAAAATTTAAAAATTTAAATACTAAATTTTAAAAATTTAATTATTAAAATTTTAAATTTTAAAATTTAAAAATGTAAATACTAAATTTTAAAATTTTAATTATTAAAATTTAATTATTAAAACTTTAAATTTTAAAATTTAAAAATTTAAATGCTTAATTTTAAAAATTTAATTATAAAAACTTTAAATTTTAAAATTTTAAAATTTAAATACTAAATTTTAAAAATTTAATTATTAAAATTTTAAATTTTAAAATTTTAAAATTTAAATACTAAATTTTAAAAATTTAAATATTAAAATTTTAAATTTTAAAATTTAAAAATTTAAATACTAAATTTTAAAAATTTAATTATTAAAACTTTAAATTTTAAAATTTAAAAATTTAAATACTAAATTTTAAAAATTTAATTATTAAAATTTTAAATTTTAAAATTTAAAAATTTAAATTTTAAAATTTAAAAATTTAAATACTAAATTTAAAAAAGTTAATTATTAAAATTTTAAATTTTAAAATTTAAAATTTTAAATTTTAAAATTTAAAAATTTAAATTTTAAAATTTAAAAATTTAAATACTAAATTTTAAAAATTTAATTATTAAAATTTTAAATTTTAAAATTTAAAAATTTAAATTTTAAAATTTAAAAATTTAAATACTAAATTTTAAAAATTTAATTATTAAAATTTTAAATTTTAAAATTTAAAAATTTAAATTATAAAATTTAAAAATTTAAATACTAAATTTAAAAAAGTTAATTATTAAAATTTTAAATTTTAAAATTTAAAATTTTAAATTTTAAAATTTATAAATTTAAATTTTAAAATTTAAAAATTTAAATACTAAATTTTAAAAATTTAATTATTAAAATTTTAAATTTTAAAATTTAAAAATTTAAATTTTAAAATTTAAAAATTTAAATACTAAATTTTAAAAATATAAGTATTAAAACTTTAAATTTTAAAATTTAAAAATTTAAATACTAAATTTTAAAAATTTAATTATTAAAACTTTAAATTTTAAAATTTTAAAATTTAAATACTAAATTTTAAAAATTTAATTATTAAAATTTTAAATTTTAAAATTTAAAAATTTAAATACTAAATTTTAAAAAATTAAATATTAAAATTTTAAATTTTAAAATTTAAAAATTTAAATACTAGATTTTAAAAATATAATTATTAAAACTTAAAATTTTAAAATTTAAAAACTTAAATATAAAATTTTAAAACTTTAATTATTAAAACTTTAAATTTTAAAATTTAAATATTTAAATTATGAAATTTAAAAATTTAAATACTAAATATTAAAAATTTAATTATTAAAATTTTAAATTTTAAAATTTAAAAATTTAAATACTAAATTTTAAAAATTTAATTATTGAAACTTTAAATTTTAAAATTTAAAAATTTAAATACTAAATTTTAAAAATTTAATTATTAAAACTTTAAATTTTAAAATTTTAAAATTTAAAAACTAAATTTTAAAAATTTAATTATTAAAATTTTAAATTTTAAAATTTAAAAATTTAAATACTAAATTTTAAAAAGTTAATTATTAAAATTTTAAATTTTAAAATTTAAAAATTTAAATTTTAAAATTTAAAAATTTAAATATTAAATTTTAAAAAGTTAGTTATTAAAATTTTAAATTTTAAAATTTAAAAATTTAAATTTTAAAATTTAAAAATTTAAATCCTAAATTTTAAAAATTTATTTATTAAAACTTTAAATTTTAAAATTTAAAAATTTAAATTTTGAAATTTAAAAATATAAATGCTATATTTTAAAAATTTAATTATTAAAATTTTAAATTTTGAAATTTAAAAATTTTAGTACTAAATTTTAAAAATTTAGTTATTAAAACTTTAAATTTTAAAATTTAAAAATTTAAATTTTAAAATTTAAAAATTTAAATACTAAATTTTAAAAATTTATATATTAAAATTTTAAATTTTAAAATTTTAAAATTTAAAAATTTAAAAATTTAAATACTAAATTTTAAAAATTTAATTATTAAAATTTTAAATTTTAAAATTTAAAAATGTAAATACTAAATTTTAAAATTTTAATTATTAAAATTTAATTATTAAAACTTTAAATTTTAAAATTTAAAAATTTAAATGCTTAATTTTAAAAATTTAATTATAAAAACTTTAAATTTTAAAATTTTAAAATTTAAATACTAAATTTTAAAAATTTAATTATTAAAATTTTAAATTTTAAAATTTTAAAATTTAAATACTAAATTTTAAAAATTTAAATATTAAAATTTTAAATTTTAAAATTTAAAAATTTAAATACTAAATTTTAAAAATTTAATTATTAAAACTTTAAATTTTAAAATTTAAAAATTTAAATACTAAATTTTAAAAATTTAATTATTAAAATTTTAAATTTTAAAATTTAAAAATTTAAATTTTAAAATTTAAAAATTTAAATACTAAATTTAAAAAAGTTAATTATTAAAATTTTAAATTTTAAAATTTAAAATTTTAAATTTTAAAATTTAAAAATTTAAATTTTAAAATTTAAAAATTTAAATACTAAATTTTAAAAATTTAATTATTAAAATTTTAAATTTTAAAATTTAAAAATTTAAATTTTAAAATTTAAAAATTTAAATACTAAATTTTAAAAATTTAATTATTAAAATTTTAAATTTTAAAATTTAAAAATTTAAATTATAAAATTTAAAAATTTAAATACTAAATTTAAAAAAGTTAATTATTAAAATTTTAAATTTTAAAATTTAAAATTTTAAATTTTAAAATTTATAAATTTAAATTTTAAAATTTAAAAATTTAAATACTAAATTTTAAAAATTTAATTATTAAAATTTTAAATTTTAAAATTTAAAAATTTAAATTTTAAAATTTAAAAATTTAAATACTAAATTTTAAAAATATAAGTATTAAAACTTTAAATTTTAAAATTTAAAAATTTAAATACTAAATTTTAAAAATTTAATTATTAAAACTTTAAATTTTAAAATTTTAAAATTTAAATACTAAATTTTAAAAATTTAATTATTAAAATTTTAAATTTTAAAATTTAAAAATTTAAATACTAAATTTTAAAAAATTAAATATTAAAATTTTAAAGTTTAAAATTTAAAAATTTAAATACTAGATTTTAAAAATATAATTATTAAAACTTAAAATTTTAAAATTTAAAAACTTAAATATAAAATTTTAAAACTTTAATTATTAAAACTTTAAATTTTAAAATTTAAATATTTAAATTATGAAATTTAAAAATTTAAATACTAAATATTAAAAATTTAATTATTAAAATTTTAAATTTTAAAATTTAAAAATTTAAATACTAAATTTTAAAAATTTAATTATTGAAACTTTAAATTTTAAAATTTAAAAATTTAAATACTAAATTTTAAAAATTTAATTATTAAAACTTTAAATTTTAAAATTTTAAAATTTAAAAACTAAATTTTAAAAATTTAATTATTAAAATTTTAAATTTTAAAATTTAAAAATTTAAATACTAAATTTTAAAAAGTTAATTATTAAAATTTTAAATTTTAAAATTTAAAAATTTAAATTTTAAAATTTAAAAATTTAAATATTAAATTTTAAAAAGTTAGTTATTAAAATTTTAAATTTTAAAATTTAAAAATTTAAATTTTAAAATTTAAAAATTTAAATCCTAAATTTTAAAAATTTAATTATTAAAACTTTAAATTTTAAAATTTAAAAATTTAAATTTTGAAATTTAAAAATATAAATACTATATTTTAAAAATTTAATTATTAAAATTTTAAATTTTGAAATTTAAAAATTTTAGTACTAAATTTTAAAAATTTAGTTATTAAAACTTTAAATTTTAAAATTTAAAAATTTAAATTTTAAAATTTAAAAATTTAAATACTAAATTTTAAAAATTTATATATTAAAATTTTAAATTTTAAAATTTTAAAATTTAAAAATTTAAAAATTTAAATACTAAATTTTAAAAATTTAATTATTAAAATTTTAAATTTTAAAATTTAAAAATGTAAATACTAAATTTTAAAATTTTAATTATTAAAATTTAATTATTAAAACTTTAAATTTTAAAATTTAAAAATTTAAATGCTTAATTTTAAAAATTTAATTATAAAAACTTTAAATTTTAAAATTTTAAAATTTAAATACTAAATTTTAAAAATTTAAATATTAAAATTTTAAATTTTAAAATTTAAAAATTTAAATACTAAATTTTAAAAATTTAATTATTAAAACTTTAAATTTTAAAATTTAAAAATTTAAATACTAAATTTTAAAAATTTAATTATTAAAATTTTAAATTTTAAAATTTAAAAATTTAAATTTTAAAATTTAAAAATTTAAATACTAAATTTAAAAAAGTTAATTATTAAAATTTTAAATTTTAAAATTTAAAATTTTAAATTTTAAAATTTAAAAATTTAAATTTTAAAATTTAAAAATTTAAATACTAAATTTTAAAAATTTAATTATTAAAATTTTAAATTTTAAAATTTAAAAATTTAAATTTTAAAATTTAAAAATTTAAATACCAAATTTTAAAAATTTAAGTATTAAAACTTTAAATTTTAAAATTTAAAAATTTAAATACTAAATTTTAAAAATTTAATTATTAAAATTTTAAATTTTAAAATTTAAAAATTTAAATACTAAATTTTAAAAATTTAATTATTAAAATTTTAAATTTTTAAATTTAAAAATTTAAATACTAAATTTTAAAAATTTAAATATTAAAATTTTAAATTTTAAAATTTAAAAATTTAAATACTAAATTTTAAAAATTTAATTATTAAAACTTTAAATTTTAAAATTTAAAAATTTAAATACTAAATTTTAAAAATTTAATTATTAAAATTTTAAATTTTAAAATTTAAAAATTTAAATTATAAAATTTAAAAATTTAAATACTAAATTTAAAAAAGTTAATTATTAAAATTTTAAATTTTAAAATTTAAAATTTTAAATTTTAAAATTTAAAAATTTAAATTTTAAAATTTAAAAATTTAAATACTAAATTTTAAAAATTTAATTATTAAAATTTTAAATTTTAAAATTTAAAAATTTAAATTTTAAAATTTAAAAATTTAAATACTAAATTTTAAAAATTTAATTATTAAAATTTTAAATTTTAAAATTTAAAAATTTAAATACTAAATTTTAAAAATTTAATTATTAAAATTTTAAATTTTTAAATTTAAAAATTTAAATACTAAATTATAAAAGTTTAATTATTAAAATTTAAATTTAAAAATTTAAATACTAAATTTTAAAAAGTTAGTTATTAAAATTTTAAATTTTAAAATTTAAAAATTAAAATTTTAAAATTTAAAAATTTAAATACTAAATTTTAAAAATTTAATTACTAAAATTTTAAATTTTAATATTTAAAAATTTAAATTTTAAAATTTAAAAATTTAAATACTAAATTTTAAAAATTTAATTATTAAAACTTTAAATTTAAAAATTTAAATACTAAATTTTAAAAATTTAATTATTAATATTTTAAATTTTAAAATTTAAAAATTTAAATACTAAATTTTAAAAAGTTAGTTATTAAAATTTTAAATTTTAAAATTTAAAAATTTAAATTTTAAAATTTAAAAATTTAAATACCAAATTTTAAAAATTTAATTATTAAAACTTTAAATTTTAAAATTTAAAAATTTAAATACTAAATTTTAAAAATGTAATTATTAAAACTTTAAAATTTAAAATTTAAAAATTTAAATACTAAATTTTAAAAATTTATTTATTAGAACTTTAAATTTTAAAATTTAAAAATTTAAATACTAAATTTTAAAAATTTAATTATTAAAATTTTAAATTTTAAAATTTAAAAATGTAAATACTAAATTTTAAAAATTTAATTATTAAAATTTTAAATATTAATATTTAAAAATTTAAACACTAAATTTTAAAAATTTAATTATTAAAGCTTTATATTTTAAAATTTAAAAATTTAAATACTAAATTTAAAAAAGTTAATTATTAAAATTTTAAATTTTAAAATTTAAAATTTTAAATTTTAAAATTTAAAAATTTAAATTTTAAAATTTAAAAATTTAAATTTTAAAATTTAAAAATTTAAATACTAAATTTTAAAAATTTAATTATTAAAATTTTAAATTTTAAAATTTAAAAATTTAAATTTTAAAATTTAAAAATTTAAATTTTAAAATTTAAAAATTTAAATACTAAATTTTAAAAATATAAGTATTAAAACTTTAAATTTTAAAATTTAAAAATTTAAATACTAAATTTTAAAAATTTAATTATTAAAACTTTAAATTTTAAAATTTTAAAATTTAAATACTAAATTTTAAAAATTTAATTATTAAAATTTTAAATTTTAAAATTTAAAAATTTAAATACTAAATTTTAAAAAATTAAATATTAAAATTTTAAATTTTAAAATTTAAAAATTTAAATACCAGATTTTAAAAATATAATTATTAAAACTTTAAATTTTAAAATTTAAAAACTTAAATATAAAATTTTAAAACTTTAATTATTAAAATTTTAAATTTTAAAATTTAAATATTTAAATTATGAAATTTAAAAATTTAAATACTAAATATTAAAAATTTAATTATTAAAATTTTAAATTTTAAAATTTAAAAATTTAAATACTAAATTTTAAAAATTTAATTATTGAAACTTTAAATTTTAAAATTTAAAAATTTAAATACTAAATTTTAAAAATTTAATTATTAAAACTTTAAATTTTAAAATTTAAAAATTTAAAAACTAAATTTTAAAAATTTAATTATTAAAATTTTAAATTTTAAAATTTAAAAATTTAAATACTAAATTTTAAAAAGTTAATTATTAAAATTTTAAATTTTAAAATTTAAAAATTTAAATTTTAAAATTTAAAAATTTAAATATTAAATTTTAAAAAGTTAGTTATTAAAATTTTAAATTTTAAAATTTAAAAATTTAAATTTTAAAATTTAAAAATTTAAATCCTAAATTTTAAAAATTTAATTATTAAAACTTTAAATTTTAAAATTTAAAAATTTAAATTTTGAAATTTAAAAATATAAATACTATATTTTAAAAATTTAATTATTAAAATTTTAAATTTTGAAATTTAAAAATTTTAGTACTAAATTTTAAAAATTTAGTTATTAAAATTTTAAATTTTAAAATTTAAAAATTTAAATTTTAAAATTTAAAAATTTAAATACTAAATTTTAAAAATTTATATATTAAAATTTTAAATTTTAAAATTTTAAAATTTAAAAATTTAAAAATTTAAATACTAAATTTTAAAAATTTAATTATTAAAATTTTAAACTTTAAAATTTAAAAATGTAAATACTAAATTTTAAAATTTTAATTATTAAAATTTAATTATTAAAACTTTAAATTTTAAAATTTAAAAATTTAAATGCTTAATTTTAAAAATTTAATTATAAAAACTTTAAATTTTAAAATTTTAAAATTTAAATACTAAATTTTAAAAATTTAATTATTAAAATTTTAAATTTTAAAATTTTAAAATTTAAATACTAAATTTTAAAAATTTAAATATTAAAATTTTAAATTTTAAAATTTAAAAATTTAAATACTAAATTTTAAAAATTTAATTATTAAAACTTTAAATTTTAAAATTTAAAAATTTAAATACTAAATTTTAAAAATTTAATTATTAAAATTTTAAATTTTAAAATTTAAAAATTTAAATTTTAAAATTTAAAAATTTAAATACTAAATTTAAAAAAGTTAATTATTAAAATTTTAAATTTTAAAATTTAAAATTTTAAATTTTAAAATTTAAAAATTTAAATTTTAAAATTTAAAAATTTAAATACTAAATTTTAAAAATTTAATTATTAAAATTTTAAATTTTAAAATTTAAAAATTTAAATTTTAAAATTTAAAAATTTAAATACTAAATTTTAAAAATTTAAGTATTAAAACTTTAAATTTTAAAATTTAAAAATTTAAATACTAAATTTTAAAAATTTAATTATTAAAATTTTAAATTTTAAAATTTAAAAATTTAAATACTAAATTTTAAAAATTTAATTATTAAAATTTTAAATTTTTAAATTTAAAAATTTAAATACTAAATTTTAAAAATTTAAATATTAAAATTTTAAATTTTAAAATTTAAAAATTTAAATACTAAATTTTAAAAATTTAATTATTAAAACTTTAAATTTTAAAATTTAAAAATTTAAATACTAAATTTTAAAAATTTAATTATTAAAATTTTAAATTTTAAAATTTAAAAATTTAAATTATAAAATTTAAAAATTTAAATACTAAATTTAAAAAAGTTAATTATTAAAATTTTAAATTTTAAAATTTAAAATTTTAAATTTTAAAATTTAAAAATTTAAATTTTAAAATTTAAAAATTTAAATACTAAATTTTAAAAATTTAATTATTAAAATTTTAAATTTTAAAATTTAAAAATTTAAATTTTAAAATTTAAAAATTTAAATACTAAATTTTAAAAATTTAAGTATTAAAACTTTAAATTTTAAAATTTAAAAATTTAAATACTAAATTTTAAAAATTTAATTATTAAAATTTTAAATTTTAAAATTTAAAAATTTAAATACTAAATTTTAAAAATTTAATTATTAAAATTTTAAATTTTTAAATTTAAAAATTTAAATACTAAATTATAAAAGTTTAATTATTAAAATTTAAATTTAAAAATTTAAATACTAAATTTTAAAAAGTTAGTTATTAAAATTTTAAATTTTAAAATTTAAAAATTAAAATTTTAAAATTTAAAAATTTAAATACTAAATTTTAAAAATTTAATTACTAAAATTTTAAATTTTAATATTTAAAAATTTAAATTTTAAAATATAAAAATTTAAATACTAAATTTTAAAAATTTAATTATTAAAACTTTAAATTTAAAAATTTAAATACTAAATTTTAAAAATTTAATTATTAATATTTTAAATTTTAAAATTTAAAAATTTAAATACTAAATTTTAAAAAGTTAGTTATTAAAGTTTTAAATTTTAAAATTTAAAAATTTAAATTTTAAAATTTAAAAATTTAAATACTAAATTTTAAAAATTTAATTATTAAAACTTTAAATTTTAAAATTTAAAAATTTAAATACTAAATTTTAAAAATTTAATTATTAAAACTTTAAATTTAAAAATTTAAATACTAAATTTTAAAAATTTAATTATTAATATTTTAAATTTTAAAATTTAAAAATTTAAATACTAAATTTTAAAAAGTTAGTTATTAAAGTTTTAAATTTTAAAATTTAAAAATTTAAATTTTAAAATTTAAAAATTTAAATACTAAATTTTAAAAATTTAAGTATTAAAACTTTAAATTTTAAAATTTAAAAATTTAAATACTAAATTTTAAAAAGTTAGTTATTAAAATTTTAAATTTTAAAATTTAAAAATTTAAATTTTAAAATTTAAAAATTTAAATACTAAATTTTAAAAATTTAATTATTAAAACTTTAAATTTTAAAATTTAAAAATTTAAATACTAAATTTTAAAAATGTAATTATTAAAACTTTAAAATTTAAAATTTAAAAATTTAAATACTAAATTTTAAAAATTTATTTATTAGAACTTTAAATTTTAATATTTAAAAATTTAAATTTTAAAATATAAAAATTTAAATACTAAATTTTAAAAATTTAATTATTAAAACTTTAAATTTAAAAATTTAAATACTAAATTTTAAAAATTTAATTATTAATATTTTAAATTTTAAAATTTAAAAATTTAAATACTAAATTTTAAAAAGTTAGTTATTAAAATTTTAAATTTTAAAATTTAAAAATTTAAATTTTAAAATTTAAAAATTTAAATACCAAATTATAAAAGTTTAATTATTAAAACTTAAATTTTAAAATTTAAAAATTTAAATACTAAATTTTAAAAATTTAATTATTAAAACTTTAAATTTTAAAATTTATAAATTTAAATACTAAATTTTAAAAATTTAATTATTAAAATTTTAAATTTTAAAATTTAAAAATTTAAATACTAAATCTTAAAAATTTAATTATTAAAACTTTAAATTTTAAAATTTAAAAATTTAAATTTTAAAATTTAAAAATTTAAATACCAAATTATAAAAGTTTAATTATTAAAACTTAAATTTTAAAATTTAAAAATTTAAATACTAAATTTTAAAAATTTAATTATTAAATCTTTAAATTTTAAAATTTTAAAATTTAAATACTAAATTTTAAAAATTTAATTATTAAAATTTTCAATTTTAAAATTTAAAAATTTATATACTAAATTTTAAAAATTTAATTATTAAAACTTTAAATTTTAAAATTTTAAAATTTAAATACTAAATTTTAAAAATTTAATTATTAAAATTTTAAATTTTAAAATTTAAAAATTTAAATACTTAATTTTAAAAATTTAATTATTAAAATTTTAAATTTTAAAATTTAAAAATTTAAATACTAAATTTTAAAAATTTAATTATTAAAATTTTAAATTTTAATATTTAAAAATTTAAATTTTAAAATTTAAAAATTTAAATACTAAATTTTAAAAATTTAATTATTAATATTTTAAATTTTAAAATTTAAAAATTTAAATACTAAATTTTAAAAAGTTAGTTATTAAAATTTTAAATTTTAAAATTAAAAAATTTAAATTTTAAAATTTAAAAATTTAAATACTAAATTTTAAAAATTTAATTATTAAAACTTTAAATTTTAAAATTTAAAAATGTAAATACTAAATTTTAAAAATTTAATTATTAAAATTTTAAATATTAATATTTAAAAATTTAAACACTAAATTTTAAAAATTTAATTATTAAAACTTTATATTTTAAAATTTAAAAATTTAAATACTAAATTTTAAAAATTTAAGTATTAAAACTTTAAATTTTAAAATTTAAAAATTTAAATACTAAATTTTAAAAATTTAATTATTAAAACTTTAAATTTTAAAATTTAAAAATTTAAATTTTAAAATTTAAAAATTTAAATACTAAATTTTAAAAAGATAATTATTAAAATTTTAAATTTTAAAATTTAAAAATTTAAATACTAAATTTTAAAAATTTAATTATTAAAACTTTAAATTTTAAAATTTAAAAATTTAAATACTAAATTTTAAAAATGTAATTATTAAAACTTTAAAATTTAAAATTTAAAAATTTAAATACTAAATTTTAAAAATTTATTTATTAGAACTTTAAATTTTAAAATTTAAAAATTTAAATACTAAATTTTAAAAATTTAATTATTAAAATTTTAAATTTTAAAATTTAAAAATGTAAATACTAAATTTTAAAAATTTAATTATTAAAATTTTAAATATTAATATTTAAAAATTTAAACACTAAATTTTAAAAATTTAATTATTAAAGCTTTATATTTTAAAATTTAAAAATTTAAATACTAAATTTTAAAAATTTAAGTATTAAAACTTTAAATTTTAAAATTTAAAAATTTAAATACCAAATTTTAAAAATTTAATTATTAAAACTTTAAATTTTAAAATTTAAAAATTTAAATTTTAAAATTTAAAAATTTAAATACCAAATTATAAAAGTTTAATTATTAAAACTTAAATTTTAAAATATAAAAATTTAAATACTAAATTTTAAAAATTTAATTATTAAAACTTTAAATTTTAAAATTTATAAATTTAAATACTAAATTTTAAAAATTTAATTATTAAAATTTTAAATTTTAAAATTTAAAAATTTAAATACTAAATCTTAAAAATTTAATTATTAAAACTTTAAATTTTAAAATTTAAAAATTTAAATTTTAAAATTTAAAAATTTAAATACCAAATTATAAAAGTTTAATTATTAAAACTTAAATTTTAAAATTTAAAAATTTAAATACTAAATTTTAAAAATTTAATTATTAAAACTTTAAATTTTAAAATTTTAAAATTTAAATACTAAATTTTAAAAATTTAATTATTAAAATTTTCAATTTTAAAATTTAAAAATTTATATACTAAATTTTAAAAATTTAATTATTAAAACTTTAAATTTTAAAATTTTAAAATTTAAATACTAAATTTTAAAAATTTAATTATTAAAATTTTAAATTTTAAAATTTAAAAATTTAAATACTTAATTTTAAAAATTTAATTATTAAAATTTTAAATTTTAAAATTTAAAAATTTAAATACTATATTTTAAAAATTTAATTATTAAAATTTTAAATTTTAATATTTAAAAATTTAAATTTTAAAATTTAAAAATTTAAATACTAAATTTTAAAAATTTAATTATTAATATTTTAAATTTTAAAATTTAAAAATTTAAATACTAAATTTTAAAAAGTTAGTTATTAAAATTTTAAATTTTAAAATTAAAAAATTTAAATTTTAAAATTTAAAAATTTAAATACTAAATTTTAAAAATTTAATTATTAAAACTTTAAATTTTAAAATTTAAAAATGTAAATACTAAATTTTAAAAATTTAATTATTAAAATTTTAAATATTAATATTTAAAAATTTAAACACTAAATTTTAAAAATTTAATTATTAAAACTTTATATTTTAAAATTTAAAAATTTAAATACTAAATTTTAAAAATTTAAGTATTAAAACTTTAAATTTTAAAATTTAAAAATTTAAATACTAAATTTTAAAAATTTAATTATTAAAACTTTAAATTTTAAAATTTAAAAATTTAAATTTTAAAATTTAAAAATTTAAATACTAAATTTTAAAAAGATAATTATTAAAATTTTAAATTTTAAAATTTTAAATTTTAAAATTTTAAATTTTAAATTTTAAAATTTAAAAATTTAAATTTTAAAATTTAAAAATTTAAATACTAAATTTTAAAAATTTAATTATTAAAATTTTAAATTTTAAAATTTAAAAATTTAAATATTAAATTATAAAAGTTTAATTATTAAAATTTAAATTTTAAAATTTAAAAATTTAAATACTAAATTTTAAAAATTTAATTATTAAAACTTTAAATTTTAAAATTTTAAAATTTAAATACTAAATTTTAAAAATTTAATTATTAAAATTTTCAATTTTAAAATTTAAAAATTTATATACTAAATTTTAAAAATTTAATTATTAAAACTTTAAATTTTAAAATTTTAAAATTTAAATACTAAATTTTAAAAATTTAATTATTAAAATTTTAAATTTTAAAATTTAAAAATTTAAATACTTAATATTAAAAATTTAATTATTAAAATTTTAAATTTTAAAATTTAAAAATTTAAATACTAAATTTTAAAAATTTAATTATTAAAATTTTAAATTTTAATATTTAAAAATTTAAATTTTAAAATTTAAAAATTTAAATACTAAATTTTAAAAATTTAATTATTAATATTTTAAATTTTAAAATTTAAAAATTTAAATACTAAATTTTAAAAAGTTAGTTATTAAAATTTTAAATTTTAAAATTAAAAAATTTAAATTTTAAAATTTAAAAATTTAAATACTAAATTTTAAAAATTTAATTATTAAAACTTTAAATTTTAAAATTTAAAAATGTAAATACTAAATTTTAAAAATTTAATTATTAAAATTTTAAATATTAATATTTAAAAATTTAAACACTAAATTTTAAAAATTTAATTATTAAAACTTTATATTTTAAAATTTAAAAGTTTAAATACTAAATTTTAAAAATTTAAGTATTAAAACTTTAAATTTTAAAATTTAAAAATTTAAATACTAAATTTTAAAAATTTAATTATTAAAACTTTAAATTTTAAAATTTAAAAATTTAAATTTTAAAATTTAAAAATTTAAATACTAAATTTTAAAAAGATAATTATTAAAATTTTAAATTTTAAAATTTAAAATTTTAAATTTTAAAATTTAAAAATTTAAATTTAAAAATTTAAATACTAAATTTTAAAAATTTAATTATTAAAATTTTAAATTTTAAAATTTAAAAATTTAAATTTTAAAATTTAAAAATTTAAATACCAAATTTTAAAAATTTAAGTATTAAAACTTTAAATTTTAAAATTTAAAAATTTAAATACTAAAATTTAAAAATTTAATTACTAAAATTTTAAATTTTAAAATTTAAAAATTTAAATACTAAATTTTAAAAATTTAATTATTAAAATTTTAAATTTTTAAATTTAAAAATTTAAATACTAAATTATAAAAGTTTAATAATTAAAATTTAAATTTAAAAATTTAAATACTAAATTTTAAAAAGATAGTTATTAAAATTTTAAATTTTAAAATTTAAAAATTAAAATTTTAAAATTTAAAAATTTAAATACTAAATTTTAAAAATTTAATTACTAAAATTTTAAATTTTAATATTTAAAAATTTAAATTTTAAAATTTAAAAATTTAAATACTAAATTTTAAAAATTTAATTATTAAAACTTTAAATTTAAAAATTTAAATACTAAATTTTAAAAATTTAATTATTAATATTTTAAATTTTAAAATTTAAAAATTTAAATACTAAATTTTAAAAAGTTAGTTATTAAAATTTTAAATTTTAAAATTTAAAAATTTAAATTTTAAAATTTAAAAATTTAAATACTAAATTTTAAAAATTTAATTATTAAAACTTTAAATTTTAAAATTTAAAAATTTAAATACTTAATTTTAAAAATGTAATTATTAAAACTTTAAAATTTAAAATTTAAAAATTTAAATACTAAATTTTAAAAATTTATTTATTAGAACTTTAAATTTTAAAATTTAAAAATTTAAATACTAAATTTTAAAAATTTAATTATTAAAATTTTAAATTTTAAAATTTAAAAATGTAAATACTAAATTTTAAAAATTTAATTATTAAAATTTTAAATATTAATATTTAAAAATTTAAACACTAAATTTTAAAAATTTAATTATTAAAGCTTTATATTTTAAAATTTAAAAATTTAAATACTAAATTTTAAAAATTTAAGTATTAAAACTTTAAATTTTAAAATTTAAAAATTTAAATACTAAATTTTAAAAATTTAATTATTAAAACTTTAAATTTTAAAATTTAAAAATTTAAATTTTAAAATTTAAAAATTTAAATACCAAATTATAAAAGTTTAATTATTAAAACTTAAATTTTAAAATTTAAAAATTTAAATACTAAATTTTAAAAATTTAATTATTAAAACTTTAAATTTTAAAATTTAAAAATTTAAATACTAAATTTTAAAAATTTAATTATTAAAATTTTAAATTTTAAAATTTAAAAATTTAAATACTAAATCCTAAAAATTTAATTATTAAAACTTTAAATTTTAAAATTTAAAAATTTAAATTTTAAAATTTAAAAATTTAAATACTAAATTTTAAAAAGATAATTATTAAAATTTTAAATTTTAAAATTTAAAATTTTAAATTTTAAAATTTAAAAATTTAAATTTTAAAATTTAAAAATTTAAATACTAAATTTTAAAAATTTAATTATTAAAATTTTAAATTTTAAAATTTAAAAATTTTAATATTAAATTATAAAAGTTTAATTATTAAAATTTAAATTTTAAAATTTAAAAATTTAAATACTAAATTTTAAAAATTTAATTATTAAAACTTTAAATTTTAAAATTTTAAAATTTAAATACTAAATTTTAAAAATTTAATTATTAAAATTTTCAATTTTAAAATTTAAAAATTTATATACTAAATTTTAAAAATTTAATTATTAAAACTTTAAATTTTAAAATTTTAAAATTTAAATACTAAATTTTAAAAATTTAATTATTAAAATTTTAAATTTTAAAATTTAAAAATTTAAATACTTAATTTTAAAAATTTAATTATTAAAATTTTAAATTTTAAAATTTAAAAATTTAAATACTAAATTTTAAAAATTTAATTATTAAAATTTTAAATTTTAATATTTAAAAATTTAAATTTTAAAATTTAAAAATTTAAATACTAAATTTTAAAAATTTAATTATTAATATTTTAAATTTTAAAATTTAAAAATTTAAATACTAAATTTTAAAAAGTTAGTTATTAAAATTTTAAATTTTAAAATTAAAAAATTTAAATTTTAAAATTTAAAAATTAAAATACTAAATTTTAAAAATTTAATTATTAAAACTTTAAATTTTAAAATTTAAAAATGTAAATACTAAATTTTAAAAATTTAATTATTAAAATTTTAAATATTAATATTTAAAAATTTAAACACTAAATTTTAAAAATTTAATTATTAAAACTTTATATTTTAAAATTTAAAAATTTAAATACTAAATTTTAAAAATTTAAGTATTAAAACTTTAAATTTTAAAATTTAAAAATTTAAATACTAAATTTTAAAAATTTAATTATTAAAACTTTAAATTTTAAAATTTAAAAATTTAAATTTTAAAATTTAAAAATTTAAATACTAAATTTTAAAAAGATAATTATTAAAATTTTAAATTTTAAAATTTAAAATTTTAAATTTTAAAATTTAGAAATTTAAATTTTAAAATTTAAAAATTTAAATACTAAATTTTAAAAATTTAATTATTAAAACTTTAAATTTAAAAATTTAAATACTAAATTTTAAAAATTTAATTATTAAAATTTTAAATTTTAAAATTTAAAAATTTAAATACTAAATTTTAAAAATTTAATTATTAAAATTTTAAATTTTAATATTTAAAAATTTAAATTTTAAAATTTAAAAATTTAAATACTAAATTTTAAAAATTTAATTATTAATATTTTAAATTTTAAAATTTAAAAATTTAAATATTAAATTTTAAAAAGTTAGTTATTAAAATTTTAAATTTTAAAATTAAAAAATTTAAATTTTAAAATTTAAAAATTTAAATACTAAATTTTAAAAATTTAATTATTAAAACTTTAAATTTTAAAATTTAAAAATTTAAATACTAAATTTTAAAAATGTAATTATTAAAATTTTAAAATTTAAAATTTAAAAATTTAAATACTAAATTTTAAAAATTTATTTATTAAAACTTTAAATTTTAAAATTTAAAAATTTAAATACTAAATTTTAAAAATTTAATTATTAAAATTTTAAATTTCAAAATTTAAAAATTTAAATTTTAAAATTTAAAAATTTAAATACTAAATTTTAAAAATTTAATTATTAAAACTTTAAATTTTAAAATTTAAAAATTTAAATTTTAAAATTTAAAAATTTAAATACCAAATTATAAAAGTTTAATTATTAAAACTTAAATTTTAAAATTTAAAAATTTAAATACTAAATTTTAAAAATTTAATTATTAAAACTTTAAATTTTAAAATTTAAAAATTTAAATACTAAATTTTAAAAATTTAATTATTAAAATTTTAAATTTTAAAATTTAAAAATTTAAATACTAAATCTTAAAAATTTAATTATTAAAACTTTAAATTTTAAAATTTAAAAATTTAAATTTTAAAATTTAAAAATTTAAATACTAAATTTTAAAAAGATAATTATTAAAATTTTAAATTTTAAAATTTAAAATTTTAAATTTTAAAATTTAAAAATTTAAATTTTAAAATTTAAAAATTTAAATACTAAATTTTAAAAATTTAATTATTAAAATTTTAAATTTTAAAATTTAAAAATTTAAATATTAAATTATAAAAGTTTAATTATTAAAATTTAAATTTTAAAATTTAAAAATTTAAATACTAAATTTTAAAAATTTAATTATTAAAACTTTAAATTTTAAAATTTTAAAATTTAAATACTAAATTTTAAAAATTTAATTATTAAAATTTTCAATTTTAAAATTTAAAAATTTATATACTAAATTTTAAAAATTTAATTATTAAAACTTTAAATTTTAAAATTTTAAAATTTAAATACTAAATTTTAAAAATTTAATTATTAAAATTTTAAATTTTAAAATTTAAAAATTTAAATACTTAATTTTAAAAATTTAATTATTAAAATTTTAAATTTTAAAATTTAAAAATTTAAATACTAAATTTTAAAAATTTAATTATTAAAATTTTAAATTTTAATATTTAAAAATTTAAATTCTAAAATTTAAAAATTTAAATACTAAATTTTAAATATTTAATTATTAATATTTTAAATTTTAAAATTTAAAAATTTAAATACTAAATTTTAAAAAGTTAGTTATTAAAATTTTAAATTTTAAAATTAAAAAATTTAAATTTTAAAATTTAAAAATTTAAATACTAAATTTTAAAAATTTAATTATTAAAACTTTAAATTTTAAAATTTAAAAATTTAAATACTAAATTTTAAAAATGTAATTATTAAAATTTTAAATTTTAAAATTTAAAAATGTAAATACTAAATTTTAAAAATTTAATTATTAAAATTTTAAATATTAATATTTAAAAATTTAAATACTAAATTTTAAAAATTTAATTATTAAAACTTTAAATTTTAAAATTTAAAAATTTAAATACTAAATTTTAAAAGTTTAAGTATTAAAACTTTAAATTTTAAAATTTAAAAATTTAAATACTAAATTTTAAAAATTTAATTATTAAAACTTTAAATTTTAAAATTTTAAAATTTAAATACTAAATTTTAAAAATTTAATTATTAAAATTTTAAATTTTAAAATTTAAAAATTTAAATACTAAATTTTAAAAAATTAAATATTAAAATTTTAAATTTTAAAATTTAAAAATTTAAATACTAGATTTTAAAAATATAATTATTAAAACTTTAAATTTTAAAATTTAAAAACTTAAATATAAAATTTTGAAACTTTAATTATTAAAACTTTAAATTTTAAAATTTAAAAATTTAAATTTTGAAATTTAAAAATTTAAATACTAAATTTTAAAAATTTAATTATTAAAATTTTAAATTTTAAAATTTAAAAATTTAAATACTAAATTTTAACAATTTAATTATTGAAACTTTAAATTTTAAAATTTAAAAATTTAAATTTTAAAATTTAAAAATTTAAATACCAAATTATAAAAGTTTAATTATTAAAACTTAAATTTTAAAATTTAAAAATTTAAATACTAAATTTTAAAAATTTAATTATTAAAATTTTAAATTTTAAAATTTAAAAATTTAAATACTAAATCTTAAAAATTTAATTATTAAAACTTTAAATTTTAAAATTTAAAAATTTAAATTTTAAAATTTAAAAATTTAAATACTAAATTTTAAAAAGATAATTATTAAAATTTTAAATTTTAAAATTTAAAATTTTAAATTTTAAAATTTAAAAATTTAAATTTTAAAATTTAAAAATTTAAATACTAAATTTTAAAAATTTAATTATTAAAATTTTAAATTTTAAAATTTAAAAATTTAAATATTAAATTATAAAAGTTTAATTATTAAAATTTAAATTTTAAAATTTAAAAATTTAAATACTAAATTTTAAAAATTTAATTATTAAAACTTTAAATTTTAAAATTTAAAAATTTAAATACTAAATTTTAACAATTTAATTATTGAAACTTTAAATTTTAAAATTTAAAAATTTAAATTTTAAAATTTAAAAATTTAAATACCAAATTATAAAAGTTTAATTATTAAAACTTAAATTTTAAAATTTAAAAATTTAAATACTAAATTTTAAAAATTTAATTATTAAAACTTTAAATTTTAAAATTTAAAAATTTAAATACTAAATTTTAAAAATTTAATTATTAAAATTTTAAATTTTAAAATTTAAAAATTTAAATACTAAATCTTAAAAATTTAATTATTAAAACTTTAAATTTTAAAATTTAAAAATTTAAATTTTAAAATTTAAAAATTTAAATACTAAATTTTAAAAAGATAATTATTAAAATTTTAAATTTTAAAATTTAAAATTTTAAATTTTAAAATTTAAAAATTTAAATTTTAAAATTTAAAAATTTAAATACTAAATTTTAAAAATTTAATTATTAAAATTTTAAATTTTAAAATTTAAAAATTTAAATATTAAATTATAAAAGTTTAATTATTAAAATTTAAATTTTAAAATTTAAAAATTTAAATACTTAATTTTAAAAATTTAATTATTAAAATTTTAAATTTTAAAATTTAAAAATTTAAATACTAAATTTTAAAAATTTAATTATTAAAATTTTAAATTTTAATATTTAAAAATTTAAATTCTAAAATTTAAAAATTTAAATACTAAATTTTAAAAATTTAATTATTAATATTTTAAATTTTAAAATTTAAAAATTTAAATACTAAATTTTAAAAAGTTAGTTATTAAAATTTTAAATTTTAAAATTAAAAAATTTAAATTTTAAAATTTAAAAATTTAAATACTAAATTTTAAAAATTTAATTATTAAAACTTTAAATTTTAAAATTTAAAAATTTAAATACTAAATTTTAAAAATGTAATTATTAAAATTTTAAATTTTAAAATTTAAAAATGTAAATACTAAATTTTAAAAATTTAATTATTAAAATTTTAAATATTAATATTTAAAAATTTAAATACTAAATTTTAAAAATTTAATTATTAAAACTTTAAATTTTAAAATTTAAAAATTTAAATACTAAATTTTAAAAATTTAATTATTAAAATTTTAAATTTCAAAATTTAAAAATTTAAATTTTAAAATTTAAAATTTAAATACTAAATTTTAAAAATTTAATTATTAAAACTTTAAATTTTAAAATTTAAAAATTTAAATACTAAATTTTAAAAGTTTAAGTATTAAAACTTTAAATTTTAAAATTTAAAAATTTAAATACTAAATTTTAAAAATTTAATTATTAAAACTTTAAATTTTAAAATTTTAAAATTTAAATACTAAATTTTAAAAATTTAATTATTAAAATTTTAAATTTTAAAATTTAAAAATTTAAATACTAAATTTTAAAAAATTAAATATTAAAATTTTAAATTTTAAAATTTAAAAATTTAAATACTAGATTTTAAAAATATAATTATTAAAACTTTAAATTTTAAAATTTAAAAACTTAAATTTAAAATTTTATAACTTTAATTATTAAAACTTTAAATTTTAAAATTTAAAAATTTAAATTTTGAAATTTAAAAATTTAAATACTAAATTTTAAAAATTTAATTATTAAAATTTTAAATTTTAAAATTTAAAAATTTAAATACTAAATTTTAACAATTTAATTATTGAAACTTTAAATTTTAAAATTTAAAAATTTAAATTTTAAAATTTAAAAATTTAAATACCAAATTATAAAAGTTTAATTATTAAAACTTAAATTTTAAAATTTAAAAATTTAAATACTAAATTTTAAAAATTTAATTATTAAAACTTTAAATTTTAAAATTTAAAAATTTAAATACTAAATTTTAAAAATTTAATTATTAAAATTTTAAATTTTAAAATTTAAAAATTTAAATACTAAATCTTAAAAATTTAATTATTAAAACTTTAAATTTTAAAATTTAAAAATTTAAATTTTAAAATTTAAAAATTTAAATACTAAATTTTAAAAAGATAATTATTAAAATTTTAAATTTTAAAATTTAAAATTTTAAATTTTAAAATTTAAAAATTTAAATTTTAAAATTTAAAAATTTAAATACTAAATTTTAAAAATTTAATTATTAAAATTTTAAATTTTAAAATTTAAAAATTTAAATATTAAATTATAAAAGTTTAATTATTAAAATTTAAATTTTAAAATTTAAAAATTTAAATACTAAATTTTAAAAATTTAATTATTAAAACTTTAAATTTTAAAATTTTAAAATTTAAATACTAAATTTTAAAAATTTAATTATTAAAATTTTCAATTTTAAAATTTAAAAATTTATATACTAAATTTTAAAAATTTAATTATTAAAACTTTAAATTTTAAAATTTTAAAATTTAAATACTAAATTTTAAAAATTTAATTATTAAAATTTTAAAGTTTAAAATTTAAAAATTTAAATACTTAATTTTAAAAATTTAATTATTAAAATTTTAAATTTTAAAATTTAAAAATATAAATACTAAATTTTAAAAATTTAATTATTAAAATTTTAAATTTTAATATTTAAAAATTTAAATTTTAAAATTTAAAAATTTAAATACTAAATTTTAAAAATTTTATTATTAATATTTTAAATTTTAAAATTTAAAAATTTAAATACTAAATTTTAAAAAGTTAGTTATTAAAATTTTAAATTTTAAAATTTAAAAATTTAAATTTTAAAATTTAAAAATTTAAATACTAAATTTTAAAAATTTAATTATTAAAACTTTAAATTTTAAAATTTAAAAATTTAAATACTAAATTTTAAAAATGTAATTATTAAAACTTTAAAATTTAAAATTTAAAAATTTAAATACTAAATTTTAAAAATTTATTTATTAAAACTTTAAATTTTAAAATTTAAAAATTTAAATACTAAATTTTAAAAATTTAATTATTAAAATTTTAAATTTTAAAATTTAAAAATGTAAATACTAAATTTTAAAAATTTAATTATTAAAATTTTAAATATTAATATTTAAAAATTTAAATACTAAATTTTAAAAATTTAATTATTAAAACTTTAAATTTTAAAATTTAAAAATTTAAATACTAAATTTTAAAAATTTAATTATTAAAATTTTAAATTTCAAAATTTAAAAATTTAAATTTTAAAATTTAAAAATTTAAATACTAAATTTTAAAAATTTAATTATTAAAACTTTAAATTTTAAAATTTAAAAATTTAAATACTAAATTTTAAAAGTTTAAGTATTAAAACTTTAAATTTTAAAATTTAAAAATTTAAATACTAAATTTTAAAAATTTAATTATTAAAACTTTAAATTTTAAAATTTTAAAATTTAAATACTAAATTTTAAAAATATAATTATTAAAATTTTAAATTTTAAAATTTAAAAATTTAAATACTAAATTTTAAAAAATTAAATATTAAAATTTTAAATTTTAAAATTTAAAAATTTAATAACTAGATTTTAAAAATATAATTATTAAAACTTTAAATTTTAAAATTTAAAAACTTAAATATAAAATTTTAAAACTTTAATTATTAAAACTTTAAATTTTAAAATTTAAAAATTTAAATTTTGAAATTTAAAAATTTAAATACTAAATTTTAAAAATTTAATTATTAAAATTTTAAATTTTAAAATTTAAAAATTTAAATACTAAATTTTAACAATTTAATTATTGAAACTTTAAATTTTAAAATTTAAAAATTTAAATACTAAATTTTAAAAATTTAATTTTTAAAACTTTAAATTTTAAAATTTAAAAATTTAAATACTAAATTTTAAAAATTTAATTATTAAAATTTTAAATTTTAAAATTTAAAAATTTAAATACTAAATTTTAAAAAGTTAATTATTAAAATTTTAAATTTTAAAATTTAAAAATTTAAATTTTAAAATTTAAAAATTTAAATACTAAATTTTAAAAATTTAATTATTAAAACTTTAAATTTTAAAATTTAAAAATTTAAATACTAAATTTTAAAAATTTAATTATTAAAACTTTAAAATTTAAAATTTAAAAATTTAAATACTAAATATTAAAAATTTATTTATTAAAACTTTAAATTTTAAAATTTAAAAATTTAAATACTAAATTTTAAAAATTTAATTATTAAAATTTTAAATTTTAAAATTTAAAAATGTGAATACTAAATTTTAAAAATTTAATTATTAAAATTTTAAATATTAATATTTAAAAATTTAAATACTAAATTTTAAAAATTTAATTATTAAAACCTTAAATTTTAAAATTTAAAAATTTAAATACTAAATTTTAAAAATTTAAGTATTAAAACTTTAAATTTTAAAATTTAAAAATTTAAATACTAAATTTTAAAAATTTAATTATTAAAATTTTAAATTTTAAAATTTAAAAATTTAAATACTAAATTTTAAAAATTTAATTATTAAAATTTTAAATTTTAATATTTAAAAATTTAAATTTTAAAATTTAAAAATTTAAATACTAAATTTTAAAAATTTAATTATTAAAACTTTAAATTTTAAAATTTAAAAATTTAAATACTAAATTTTAAAAATTTAATTATTAAAATTTTAAATTTTAAAATTTAAAAAATTTAAATTTTAAAATTTAAAAATTTAAATAATAAATTTTAAAAATTTAATTATTAAAACTTTAAATTTTAAAATTTAAAAATTTAAATACTAAATTTTAAAAATTTAATTATTAAAATTTTAAATTTTAAAATTTAAAAATTTAAATTTTAAAATTTAAAAATTTAAATACCAAATTATAAAAGTTTAATTATTAAAACTTAAATTTTAAAATTTTAAAATTTAAATACTAAATTTTAAAAATTTAATTATTAAAATTTTAAATTTTAAAATTTAAAAATTTAAATACTAAATTTTAAAAATTTAATTATTAAAATTTTAAATTTTAATATTTAAAAATTTAAATTTTAAAATTTAAAAATTTAAATACTAAATTTTAAAAATTTAATTATTAAAACTTTAAATTTTAAAATTTAAAAATTTAAATACTAAATTTTAAAAATTTAATTATTAAAATTTTAAATTTTAAAATTTAAAAAATTTAAATTTTAAAATTTAAAAATTTAAATAATAAATTTTAAAAATTTAATTATTAAAACTTTAAATTTTAAAATTTAAAAATTTAAATACTAAATTTTAAAAATTTAATTATTAAAACTTTAAATTTTAAAATTTAAAAATTTAAATACTAAATTTTAAAAATTTAATTATTAAAATTTTAAATTTTAAAATTTAAAAAATTTAAATTTTAAAATTTAAAAATTTAAATAATAAATTTTAAAAATTTAATTATTAAAACTTTAAATTTTAAAATTTAAAAATTTAAATACTAAATTTTAAAAATTTAATTATTAAAACTGTAAATTTTAATATTTAAAAATATAAATAATAAATTTTAAAAATTTAATTATTAAAATTTTAAATTTTAAAATTTAAAAATTTAAATACTAAATTTTAAAAATTTAATTATTAAAACTTTAAATTTTAAAATTTAAAAATTTAAATACTAAATTTTAAAAATTTAATTATTAAAACTTTAAATTTTAAAATTTAAAAATTTAAATACTAACTTTTAAAAATTTATTTATTAAAATTTTAAATTTTAAAATTTAAAAATTTAAATCCTAAATTTTAAAAATTTAATTATTAAAACTTTAAATTTTAAAATTTAAAAATCTAAATACTAAATTTTAAAAATCTAATTATTAAAATTTTAAATTTTAAAATTTAAAAATTTAAACTTTAAAATTTAAAAATTTAAATACTCAATTTTAAAAATTTAATTATTAAAATTTTAAATTTTAATATTTAAAAATTTAAATTTTAAAATTTAAAAATTTAAATACTAAATTTTAAAAATTTAATTATTAAAACTTTAAATTTTAAAATTTAAAAATTTAAATACTAAATTTTAAAAATGTAATTATTAAAACTTTAAAATTTAAAATTTAAAAATTTAAATACTAAATTTTAAAAATTTAATTGTTAAAACTTTAAATTTTAAAATTTAAATACTAAATTTTAAAAATTTAATTATTAAAATTTTAAATTTTAAAATTTAAAAATTTAAATACTAAATTTTAAAAAATTAAATATTAAAATTTTAAATTTTAAAATTTAAAAATTTAAATACTAGATTTTAAAAATTTAATTATTAAAACTTTATATTTTAAAATTTAAAAACTTAAATATTAAATTTTAAAACTTTAATTATTAAAACTTTAAATTTTAAAATTTAAAAATTTAAATTTAGAAATTTAAAAATTTAAATACTAAATTTTAAAAATTTAATTATTAAAATTTTAAATTTTAAAATTTAAAAATTTAAATACTAAATTTTAAAAATTTAATTATTGAAACTTTAAATTTTAAAATTTTAAAATTTAAATACTAAATTTTAAAAATTTAATTATTAAAATTTTAAATTTTAAAATTTAAAAATTTATATACTAAATTTTAAAAATTTAATTATTAAAACTTTAAATTTTAAAATTTTAAAATTTAAATACTAAATTTTAAAAATTTAATTATTAAAATTTTAAATTTTAAAATTTAAAAATTTAAATACTTAATTTTAAAAATTTAATTATCAAAACTTTAAATTTTAAAATTTAAATACTAAATTTTAAAAATTTAATTATTAAAATTTTAAATTTTAAAATTTAAAAATTTAAATACTAAATTTTAAAAAATTAAATATTAAAATTTTAAATTTTAAAATTTAAAAATTTATATACTAAATTTTAAAAATTTAATTATCAAAACTTTAAATTTTAAAATTTAAATACTAAATTTTAAAACTTTAATTATTAAAACTTTAAATTTTAAAATTTAAAAATTTAAATTTTGAAATTTAAAAATTTAAATACTAAATTTTAAAAATTTAATTATTAAAATTTTAAATTTTAAAATTTAAAAATTTAAATACTAAATTTTAAAAATTTAATTATTGAAACTTTAAATTTTAAAATTTTAAAATTTAAATACTAAATTTTAAAAATTTAATTATTAAAATTTTCAATTTTAAAATTTAAAATTTATATACTAAATTTTAAAAATTTATTTATTAAAATTTTAAATTTTAAAATTTTAAAATTTAAATACTAAATTTTAAAAATTTAATTATTAAAACTTTAAATTTTAAAATTTAAAAATTTAAATTTTAAAATTTAAAAATTTAAATACTATATTTTAAAAAGATAATTATTAAAATTTTAAATTTTAAAATTTAAAATTTTAAATTTTAAAATTAAAAAATTTAAATTTTAAAATTTAAAAATTTAAATACTAAATTTTAAAAATTTAATTATTAAAATTTTAAATTTTAAAATTTAAAAATTTAAATATTAAATTATAAAAGTTTAATTATTAAAATTTAAATTTTAAAATTTAAAAATTTAAATACTAAATTTTAAAAAATTAAATATTAAAATTTTAAATTTTAAAATTTAAAAATTTAAATACTAGATTTTAAAAATATAATTATTAAAACTTTAAATTTTAAAATTTAAAAACTTAAATATAAAATTTTAAAACTTTAATTATTAAAACTTTAAATTTTAAAATTTAAAAATTTAAATAACAAATTTTAAAAATTTAAGTATTAAAACTTTAAATTTTAAAATTTAAAAATTTAAATACTAAATTTTAAAAATTTAATTATTAAAACTTTAAATTTTAAAATTTTAAAATTTAAATACTAAATTTTAAAAATTTAATTATTAAAATTTTAAATTTTAAAATTTAAAAATTTAAATACTAAATTTTAAAAAATTAAATATTAAAATTTTAAATTTTAAAATTTAAAAATTTAAATACTAGATTTTAAAAATATAATTATTAAAACTTTAAATTTTAAAATTTAAAAACTTAAATATAAAATTTTAAAACTTTAATTATTAAAACTTTAAATTTTAAAATTTAAAAATTTATATTTTGAAATTTAAAAATTTAAATACTTAATTTTAAAAAGTTAGTTATTAAAATTTTAAATTTTAAAATTTAAAAATTTAATTTTTAAAATTTAAAAATTTAAATACTAAATTTTTAAAATTTAATTATTGAAACTTGAAATTTTAAAATTTAAAAATTTAAATACTAAATTTTAAAAATTTAATTATTAAAACTTTAAATTTTAAAATTTAAAAATTTAAATACTAAATTTTAAAAATTTAATTATTAAAATTTTAAATTTTAAAATTTAAAGATTTAAATACTAAATTTTAAAAAGTTAATTATTAAAATTTTAAATTTTAAAATTTAAAAATTTAAATTTTAAAATTTAAAAATTTAAATACTAAATTTTAAAAATTTAATTATTAAAACTTTAAATTTTAAAATTTAAAAATTTAAATACTAAATTTTAAAAATTTAATTATTAAAACTTTAAAATTTAAAATTTAAAAATTTAAATACTAAATTTTAAAAATTTATTTATTAAAACATTAAATTTTAAAATTTAAAAATTTAAATACTAAATTTTAAAAATTTAATTATTAAAATTTTAAATATTAATATTTAAAAATTTAAATACTAAATTTTAAAAATTTAATTATTAAAACCTTAAATTTTAAAATTTAAAAATTTAAATACTAAATTTTAAAAATTTAAGTATTAAAACTTTAAATTTTAAAATTTAAAAATTTAAATACTAAATTTTAAAAATTTAATTATTAAAATTTTAAATTTTAAAATTTAAAAATTTAAATTTTAAAATTTAAAAATTTAAATACTAAATTATAAAAGTTTAATTATTAAAACTTAAATTTTAAAATTTTAAAATTTAAATACTAAATTTTAAAAATTTAATTATTAAAATTTTAAATTTTAAAATTTAAAAATTTAAATACTAAATTTTAAAAATTTAATTATTAAAATTTTAAATTTTAATATTTAAAAATTTAAATTTTAAAATTTAAAAATTTAAATACTAAATTTTAAAAATTTAATTATTAAAACTTTAAATTTTAAAATTTAAAAATTTAAATACTAAATTTTAAAAATTTAATTATTAAAATTTTAAATTTTAAAATTTAAAAAATTTAAATTTTAAAATTAAAAAATTTAAATAATAAATTTTAAAAATTTAATTATTAAAACTTTAAATTTTAAAATTTAAAAATTTAAATACTAAATTTTAAAAATTTAATTATTAAAATTTTAAATTTTAAAATTTAAAAATTTAAATTTTAAAATTTAAAAATTTAAATACCAAATTATAAAAGTTTAATTATTAAAACTTAAATTTTAAAATTTTAAAATTTAAATACTAAATTTTAAAAATTTAAGTATTAAAACTTTAAATTTTAAAATTTAAAAATTTAAATACTAAATTTTAAAAATTTAATTATTAAAATTTTAAATTTTAAAATTTAAAAATTTAAATTTTAAAATTTAAAAATTTAAATACCAAATTATAAAAGTTTAATTATTAAAACTTAAATTTTAAAATTTTAAAATTTAAATACTAAATTTTAAAAATTTAATTATTAAAATTTTAAATTTTAAAATTTAAAAATTTAAATACTAAATTTTAAAAATTTAATTATTAAAATTTTAAATTTTAATATTTAAAAATTTAAATTTTAAAATTTAAAAATTTAAATACTAAATTTTAAAAATTTAATTATTAAAACTTTAAATTTTAAAATTTAAAAATTTAAATACTAAATTTTAAAAATTTAATTATTAAAATTTTAAATTTTAAAATTTAAAAAATTTAAATTTTAAAATTAAAAAATTTAAATAATAAATTTTAAAAATTTAATTATTAAAACTTTAAATTTTAAAATTTAAAAATTTAAATACTAAATTTTAAAAATTTAATTATTAAAATTTTAAATTTTAAAATTTAAAAATTTAAATTTTAAAATTTAAAAATTTAAATACCAAATTATAAAAGTTTAATTATTAAAACTTAAATTTTAAAATTTTAAAATTTAAATACTAAATTTTAAAAATTTAATTATTAAAATTTTGAATTTTAAAATTTAAAAATTTAAATACTAAATTTTAAAAATTTAATTATTAAAATTTTAAATTTTAATATTTAAAAATTTAAATTTTAAAATTTAAAAATTTAAATACTAAATTTTAAAAATTTAATTATTAAAACTTTAAATTTTAAAATTTAAAAATTTAAATACTAAATTTTAAAAATTTAATTATTAAAATTTTAAATTTTAAAATTTAAAAATTCAAATACTAAATTTTAAAACTTTAAATTTTAAAATTTAAAAATTTAAATTTAGAAATTTAAAAATTTAAATACTAAATTTTAAAAATTTAATTATTAAAATTTTAAATTTTAAAATTTAAAAATTTAAATACTTAATTTTAAAAATTTAATTATTAAAACTTTAAATTTTAAAATTTAAATACTAAATTTTAAAAATTTAATTATTAAAATTTTAAATTTTAAAATTTAAAAATTTAAATACTAAATTTTAAAAAATTAAATATTAAAATTTTAAATTTTAAAATTTAAAAATTTAAATACAAGATTTTAAAAATTTAATTATTAAAACTTTAAATTTTAAAATTTAAAAACTTAAATATTAAATTTTAAAACTTTAATTATTAAAACTTTAAATTTTAAAATTTAAAAATTTAAATTTTGAAATTTAAAAATTTAAATACTAAATTTTAAAAATTTAATTATTAAAATTTTAAATTTTAAAATTTAAAAATTTAAATACTAAATTTTAAAAATTTAATTATTGAAACTTTAAATTTTAAAATTTTAAAATTTAAATACTAAATTTTAAAAATTTAATTATTAAAATTTTCAATTTTAAAATTTAAAAATTTATATACTAAATTTTAAAAATTTAATTATTAAAACTTTAAATTTTAAAATTTTAAAATTTAAATACTAAATTTTAAAAATTTAATTATTAAAACTTTAAATTTTAAAATTTAAAAATTTAAATTTAAAAATTTAAAAATTTAAATACTATATTTTAAAAAGATAATTATTAAAATTTTAAATTTTAAAATTTAAAATTTTAAATTTTAAAATTAAAAAATTTAAATTTTAAAATTAAAAAATTTAAATTTTAAAATTTAAAAATTTAAATACTAAATTTTAAAAATTTAATTATTAAAATTTTAAATTTTAAAATTTAAAAATTTAAATTTTAAAATTTAAAAATTTAAATACTAAATTTTAAAAATTTAATTATTAAAACTTTAAATTTTAAAATTTAAAAATTTAAATACTAAATTTTAAAAATTTAAGTATTAAAACTTTAAATTTTAAAATTTAAAAATTTAAATACTAAATTTTAAAAATTTAATTATTAAAACTTTAAATTTTAAAATTTTAAAATTTAAATACTAAATTTTAAAAATTTAATTATTAAAATTTTAAATTTTAAAATTTAAAAATTTAAATACTAAATTTTAAAAAATTAAATATTAAAATTTTAAATTTTAAAATTTAAAAATTTAAATACTAGATTTTAAAAATATAATTATTAAAACTTTAAATTTTAAAATTTAAAAACTTAAATATAAAATTTTAAAACTTTAATTATTAAAACTTTAAATTTTAAAATTTAAAAATTTATATTTTGAAATTTAAAAATTTAAATACTAAATTTTAAAAATTTAATTATTAAAATTTTAAATTTTAAAATTTAAAAATTTAAATACTAAATTTTAAAAATTTAATTATTGAAACTTGAAATTTTAAAATTTAAAAATTTAAATACTAAATTTTAAAAATTTAATTATTAAAACTTTAAATTTTAAAATTTAAAAATTTAAATACTAAATTTTAAAAATTTAATTATTAAAATTTTAAATTTTAAAATTTAAAAATTTAAATACTAAATTTTAAAAACTTAATTATTAAAATTTTAAATTTTAAAATTTAAAAATTTAAATTTTAAAATTTAAAAATTTAAATACTAAATTTTAAAAATTTAATTATTAAAACTTTAAATTTTAAAATTTAAAAATTTAAATACTAAATTTTAAAAATTTAATTATTAAAACTTTAAAATTTAATATTTAAAAATTTAAATACTAAATTTTAAAAATTTATTTATTAAAACATTAAATTTTAAAATTTAAAAATTTAAATACTAAATTTTAAAAATTTAATTATTAAAATTTTAAATTTTAAAATTTAAAAATGTGAATACTAAATTTTAAAAATTTAATTATTAAAATTTTAAATATTAATATTTAAAAATTTAAATACTAAATTTTAAAAATTTAATTATTAAAACCTTAAATTTTAAAATTTAAAAATTTAAATACTAAATTTTAAAAATTTAAGTATTAAAACTTTAAATTTTAAAATTTAAAAATTTAAATACTAAATTTTAAAAATTTAATTATTAAAATTTTAAATTTTAAAATTTAAAAATTTAAATTTTAAAATTTAAAAATTTAAATACCAAATTATAAAAGTTTAATTATTAAAACTTAAATTTTAAAATTTTAAAATTTAAATACTAAATTTTAAAAATTTAATTATTAAAATTTTAAATTTTAAAATTTAAAAATTTAAATACTAAATTTTAAAAATTTAATTATTAAAATTTTAAATTTTAATATTTAAAAATTTAAATTTTAAAATTTAAAAATTTAAATACTAAATTTTAAAAATTTAATTATTAAAACTTTAAATTTTAAAATTTAAAAATTTAAATACTAAATTTTAAAAATTTAATTATTAAAATTTTAAATTTTAAAATTTAAAAAATTTAAATTTTAAAATTAAAAAATTTAAATAATAAATTTTAAAAATATAATTATTAAAACTTTAAATTTTAAAATTTAAAAATTTAAATACTAAATTTTAAAAATTTAATTATTAAAATTTTAAATTTTAAAATTTAAAAATTTAAATTTTAAAATTTAAAAATTTAAATACCAAATTATAAAAGTTTAATTATTAAAACTTAAATTTTAAAATTTTAAAATTTAAATACTAAATTTTAAAAATTTAATTATTAAAATTTTAAATTTTAAAATTTAAAAATTTAAATACTAAATTTTAAAAATTTAATTATTAAAATTTTAAATTTTAATATTTAAAAATTTAAATTTTAAAATTTAAAAATTTAAATACTAAATTTTAAAAATTTAATTATTAAAATTTTAAATTTTAAAATTTAAAAATTTAAATACTAAATTTTAAAACTTTAAATTTTAAAATTTAAAAATTTAAATTTAGAAATTTAAAAATTTAAATACTAAATTTTAAAAATTTAATTATTAAAATTTTAAATTTTAAAATTTAAAAATTTAAATACTAAATTTTAAAAATTTAATTATTGAAACTTTAAATTTTAAAATTTTAAAATTTAAATACTAAATTTTAAAAATTTAATTATTAAAATTTTAAATTTTAAAATTTAAAAATTTATATACTAAATTTTAAAAATTTAATTATTAAAACTTTAAATTTTAAAATTTTAAAATTTAAATACTAAATTTTAAAAATTTAATTATTAAAATTTTAAATTTTAAAATTTAAAAATTTAAATACTTAATTTTAAAAATTTAATTATTAAAACTTTAAATTTTAAAATTTAAAAATTTAAATACTAAATTTTAAAAATTTAATTATTAAAATTTTAAATTTTAAAATTTAAAAAATTTAAATTTTAAAATTAAAAAATTTAAATAATAAATTTTAAAAATTTAATTATTAAAACTTTAAATTTTAAAATTTAAAAATTTAAATACTAAATTTTAAAAATTTAATTATTAAAATTTTAAATTTTAAAATTTAAAAATTTAAATTTTAAAATTTAAAAATTTAAATACCAAATTATAAAAGTTTAATTATTAAAACTTAAATTTTAAAATTTTAAAATTTAAATACTAAATTTTAAAAATTTAATTATTAAAATTTTGAATTTTAAAATTTAAAAATTTAAATACTAAATTTTAAAAATTTAATTATTAAAATTTTAAATTTTAATATTTAAAAATTTAAATTTTAAAATTTAAAAATTTAAATACTAAATTTTAAAAATTTAATTATTAAAACTTTAAATTTTAAAATTTAAAAATTTAAATACTAAATTTTAAAAATTTAATTATTAAAATTTTAAATTTTAAAATTTAAAAATTCAAATACTAAATTTTAAAACTTTAAATTTTAAAATTTAAAAATTTAAATTTAGAAATTTAAAAATTTAAATACTAAATTTTAAAAATTTAATTATTAAAATTTTAAATTTTAAAATTTAAAAATTTAAATACTTAATTTTAAAAATTTAATTATTAAAACTTTAAATTTTAAAATTTAAATACTAAATTTTAAAAATTTAATTATTAAAATTTTAAATTTTAAAATTTAAAAATTTAAATACTAAATTTTAAAAAATTAAATATTAAAATTTTAAATTTTAAAATTTAAAAATTTAAATACAAGATTTTAAAAATTTAATTATTAAAACTTTAAATTTTAAAATTTAAAAACTTAAATATTAAATTTTAAAACTTTAATTATTAAAACTTTAAATTTTAAAATTTAAAAATTTAAATTTTGAAATTTAAAAATTTAAATACTAAATTTTAAAAATTTAATTATTAAAATTTTAAATTTTAAAATTTAAAAATTTAAATACTAAATTTTAAAAATTTAATTATTGAAACTTTAAATTTTAAAATTTTAAAATTTAAATACTAAATTTTAAAAATTTAATTATTAAAATTTTCAATTTTAAAATTTAAAAATTTATATACTAAATTTTAAAAATTTAATTATTAAAACTTTAAATTTTAAAATTTTAAAATTTAAATACTAAATTTTAAAAATTTAATTATTAAAACTTTAAATTTTAAAATTTAAAAATTTAAATTTAAAAATTTAAAAATTTAAATACTATATTTTAAAAAGATAATTATTAAAATTTTAAATTTTAAAATTTAAAATTTTAAATTTTAAAATTAAAAAATTTAAATTTTAAAATTAAAAAATTTAAATTTTAAAATTTAAAAATTTAAATACTAAATTTTAAAAATTTAATTATTAAAATTTTAAATTTTAAAATTTAAAAATTTAAATATTAAATTATAAAAGTTTAATTATTAAAATTTAAATTTTAAAATTTAAAAATTTAAATACTAAATTTTAAAAAGTTTGTTATTAAAATTTTAAATTTTAAAATTTAAAAATTTAAATTTTAAAATTTAAAAATTTAAATACTAAATTTTAAAAATTTAATTATTAAAACTTTAAATTTTAAAATTTAAAAATTTAAATACTAAATTTTAAAAATTTAAGTATTAAAACTTTAAATTTTAAAATTTAAAAATTTAAATACTAAATTTTAAAAATTTAATTATTAAAACTTTAAATTTTAAAATTTTAAAATTTAAATACTAAATTTTAAAAATTTAATTATTAAAATTTTAAATTTTAAAATTTAAAAATTTAAATACTAAATTTTAAAAAATTAAATATTAAAATTTTAAATTTTAAAATTTAAAAATTTAAATACTAGATTTTAAAAATATAATTATTAAAACTTTAAATTTTAAAATTTAAAAACTTAAATATAAAATTTTAAAACTTTAATTATTAAAACTTTAAATTTTAAAATTTAAAAATTTATATTTTGAAATTTAAAAATTTAAATACTAAATTTTAAAAATTTAATTATTAAAATTTTAAATTTTAAAATTTAAAAATTTAAATACTAAATTTTAAAAATTTAATTATTGAAACTTGAAATTTTAAAATTTAAAAATTTAAATACTAAATTTTAAAAATTTAATTATTAAAACTTTAAATTTTAAAATTTAAAAATTTAAATACTAAATTTTAAAAATTTAATTATTAAAATTTTAAATTTTAAAATTTAAAAATTTAAATACTAAATTTTAAAAACTTAATTATTAAAATTTTAAATTTTAAAATTTAAAAATTTAAATTTTAAAATTTAAAAATTTAAATACTAAATTTTAAAAATTTAATTATTAAAACTTTAAATTTTAAAATTTAAAAATTTAAATACTAAATTTTAAAAATTTAATTATTAAAACTTTAAAATTTAATATTTAAAAATTTAAATACTAAATTTTAAAAATTTATTTATTAAAACATTAAATTTTAAAATTTAAAAATTTAAATTTTAAAATTTTAAAATTTAAATACTAAATTTTAAAAATTTAATTATTAAAATTTTAAATTTTAAAATTTAAAAATTTAAATACTAAATTTTAAAAATTTAATTATTAAAATTTTAAATTTTAATATTTAAAAATTTAAATTTTAAAATTTAAAAATTTAAATACTAAATTTTAAAAATTTAATTATTAAAACTTTAAATTTTAAAATTTAAAAATTTAAATACTAAATTTTAAAAATTTAATTATTAAAATTTTAAATTTTAAAATTTAAAAAATTTAAATTTTAAAATTAAAAAATTTAAATAATAAATTTTAAAAATATAATTATTAAAACTTTAAATTTTAAAATTTAAAAATTTAAATACTAAATTTTAAAAATTTAATTATTAAAATTTTAAATTTTAAAATTTAAAAATTTAAATTTTAAAATTTAAAAATTTAAATACCAAATTATAAAAGTTTAATTATTAAAACTTAAATTTTAAAATTTTAAAATTTAAATACTAAATTTTAAAAATTTAATTATTAAAATTTTAAATTTTAAAATTTAAAAATTTAAATACTAAATTTTAAAAATTTAATTATTAAAATTTTAAATTTTAATATTTAAAAATTTAAATTTTAAAATTTAAAAATTTAAATACTAAATTTTAAAAATTTAATTATTAAAATTTTAAATTTTAAAATTTAAAAATTTAAATACTAAATTTTAAAACTTTAAATTTTAAAATTTAAAAATTTAAATTTAGAAATTTAAAAATTTAAATACTAAATTTTAAAAATTTAATTATTAAAATTTTAAATTTTAAAATTTAAAAATTTAAATACTAAATTTTAAAAATTTAATTATTGAAACTTTAAATTTTAAAATTTTAAAATTTAAATACTAAATTTTAAAAATTTAATTATTAAAATTTTAAATTTTAAAATTTAAAAATTTATATACTAAATTTTAAAAATTTAATTATTAAAACTTTAAATTTTAAAATTTTAAAATTTAAATACTAAATTTTAAAAATTTAATTATTAAAATTTTAAATTTTAAAATTTAAAAATTTAAATACTTAATTTTAAAAATTTAATTATTAAAACTTTAAATTTTAAAATTTAAATACTAAATTTTAAAAATTTAATTATTAAAATTTTAAATTTTAAAATTCAAAAATTTAAATACTAAATTTTAAAAAATTAAATATTAAAATTTTAAATTTTAAAATTTAAAAATTTAAATACAAGATTTTAAAAATTTAATTATTAAAACTTTAAATTTTAAAATTTAAAAACTTAAATATTAAATTTTAAAACTTTAATTATTAAAACTTTAAATTTTAAAATTTAAAAATTTAAATTTTGAAATTTAAAAATTTAAATACTAAATTTTAAAAATTTAATTATTAAAATTTTAAATTTTAAAATTTAAAAATTTAAATACTAAATTTTAAAAATTTAATTATTGAAACTTTAAATTTTAAAATTTTAAAATTTAAATACTAAATTTTAAAAATTTAATTATTAAAATTTTCAATTTTAAAATTTAAAAATTTATATACTAAATTTTAAAAATTTAATTATTAAAACTTTAAATTTTAAAATTTTAAAATTTAAATACTAAATTTTAAAAATTTAATTATTAAAACTTTAAATTTTAAAATTTAAAAATTTAAATTTAAAAATTTAAAAATTTAAATACTATATTTTAAAAAGATAATTATTAAAATTTTAAATTTTAAAATTTAAAATTTTAAATTTTAAAATTAAAAAATTTAAATTTTAAGATTTAAAAATTTAAATACTAAATTTTAAAAATTTAATTATTAAAATTTTAAATTTTAAAATTTAAAAATTTAAATATTAAATTATAAAAGTTTAATTATTAAAATTTAAATTTTAAAATTTAAAAATTTAAATACTAAATTTTAAAAAGTTAGTTATTAAAATTTTAAATTTTAAAATTTAAAAATTTAAATTTTAAAATTTAAAAATTTAAATACTAAATTTTAAAAATTTAAGTATTAAAACTTTAAATTTTAAAATTTAAAAATTTAAATACTAAATTTTAAAAATTTAAGTATTAAAACTTTAAATTTTAAAATTTAAAAATTTAAATACTAAATTTTAAAAATTTAATTATTAAAACTTTAAATTTTAAAATTTTAAAATTTAAATACTAAATTTTAAAAATTTAAGTATTAAAACTTTAAATTTTAAAATTTAAAAATTTAAATACTAAATTTTAAAAATTTAAGTATTAAAACTTTAAATTTTAAAATTTAAAAATTTAAATACTAAATTTTAAAAATTTAATTATTAAAACTTTAAATTTTAAAATTTAAAAATTTAAATACTAAATTTTAAAAATTTAATTATTAAAACTTTAAAATTTAATATTTAAAAATTTAAATACTAAATTTTAAAAATTTATTTATTAAAACATTAAATTTTAAAATTTAAAAATTTAAATACTAAATTTTAAAAATTTAATTATTAAAATTTTAAATTTTAAAATTTAAAAATGTGAATACTAAATTTTAAAAATTTAGTTATTAAAATTTTAAATATTAATATTTAAAAATTTAAATACTAAATTTTAAAAATTTAATTATTAAAACCTTAAATTTTAAAATTTAAAAATTTAAATACTAAATTTTAAAAATTTAAGTATTAAAACTTTAAATTTTAAAATTTAAAAATTTAAATACTAAATTTTAAAAATTTAATTATTAAAATTTTAAATTTTAAAATTTAAAAATTTAAATTTTAAAATTTAAAAATTTAAATACCAAATTATAAAAGTTTAATTATTAAAACTTAAATTTTAAAATTTTAAAATTTAAATACTAAATTTTAAAAATTTAATTATTAAAATTTTAAATTTTAAAATTTAAAAATTTAAATACTAAATTTTAAAAATTTAATTATTAAAATTTTAAATTTTAATATTTAAAAATTTAAATTTTAAAATTTAAAAATTTAAATACTAAATTTTAAAAATTTAATTATTAAAACTTTAAATTTTAAAATTTAAAAATTTAAATACTAAATTTTAAAAATTTAATTATTAAAATTTTAAATTTTAAAATTTAAAAAATTTAAATTTTAAAATTAAAAAATTTAAATAATAAATTTTAAAAATTTAATTATTAAAACTTTAAATTTTAAATTTTAAAAATTTAAATACTAAATTTTAAAAATTTAATTATTAAAATTTTAAATTTTAAAATTTAAAAATTTAAATTTTAAAATTTAAAAATTTAAATACCAAATTATAAAAGTTTAATTATTAAAACTTAAATTTTAAAATTTTAAAATTTAAATACTAAATTTTAAAAATTTAATTATTAAAATTTTAAATTTTAAAATTTAAAAATTTAAATACTAAATTTTAAAAATTTAATTATTAAAATTTTAAATTTTAATATTTAAAAATTTAAATTTTAAAATTTAAAAATTTAAATACTAAATTTTAAAAATTTAATTATTAAAACTTTAAATTTTAAAATTTAAAAATTTAAATACTAAATTTTAAAAATTTAATTATTAAAATTTTAAATTTTAAAATTTAAAAATTTAAATACTAAATTTTAAAACTTTAAATTTTAAAATTTAAAAATTTAAATTTAGAAATTTAAAAATTTAAATACTAAATTTTAAAAATTTAATTATTAAAATTTTAAATTTTAAAATTTAAAAATTTAAATACTAAATTTTAAAAATTTAATTATTGAAACTTTAAATTTTAAAATTTTAAAATTTAAATACTAAATTTTAAAAATTTAATTATTAAAATTTTAAATTTTAAAATTTAAAAATTTATATACTAAATTTTAAAAATTTAATTATTAAAACTTTAAATTTTAAAATTTTAAAATTTAAATACTAAATTTTAAAAATTTAATTATTAAAATTTTAAATTTTAAAATTTAAAAATTTAAATACTTAATTTTAAAAATTTAATTATTAAAACTTTAAATTTTAAAATTTAAATACTAAATTTTAAAAATTTAATTATTAAAATTTTAAATTTTAAAATTTAAAAATTTAAATACTAAATTTTAAAAAATTAAATATTAAATTTTTAAATTTTAAAATTTAAAAATTTAAATACAAGATTTTAAAAATTTAATTATTAAAACTTTAAATTTTAAAATTTAAAAACTTAAATATTAAATTTTAAAACTTTAATTATTAAAACTTTAAATTTTAAAATTTAAAAATTTAAATTTTGAAATTTAAAAATTTAAATACTAAATTTTAAAAATTTAATTATTAAAATTTTAAATTTTAAAATTTAAAAATTTAAATACTAAATTTTAAAAATTTAATTATTGAAACTTTAAATTTTAAAATTTTAAAATTTAAATACTAAATTTTAAAAATTTAATTATTAAAATTTTCAATTTTAAAATTTAAAAATTTATATACTAAATTTTAAAAATTTAATTATTAAAACTTTAAATTTTAAAATTTTAAAATTTAAATACTAAATTTTAAAAATTTAATTATTAAAACTTTAAATTTTAAAATTTAAAAATTTAAATTTAAAAATTTAAAAATTTAAATACTATATTTTAAAAAGATAATTATTAAAATTTTAAATTTTAAAATTTAAAATTTTAAATTTTAAAATTAAAAAATTTAAATTATAAGATTTAAAAATTTAAATACTAAATTTTAAAAATTTAATTATTAAAATTTTAAATTTTAAAATTTAAAAATTTAAATATTAAATTATAAAAGTTTAATTATTAAAATTTAAATTTTAAAATTTAAAAATTTAAATACTAAATTTTAAAAAGTTAGTTATTAAAATTTTAAATTTTAAAATTTAAAAATTTAAATTTTAAAATTTAAAAATTTAAATACTAAATTTTAAAAATTTAATTATTAAAACTTTAAATTTTAAAATTTAAAAATTTAAATACTAAATTTTAAAAATTTAAGTATTAAAACTTTAAATTTTAAAATTTAAAAATTTAAATACTAAATTTTAAAAATTTAATTATTAAAACTTTAAATTTTAAAATTTTAAAATTTAAATACTAAATTTTAAAAATTTAATTATTAAAATTTTAAATTTTAAAATTTAAAAATTTAAAAACCAAATTTTAAAAAATTAAATATTAAAATTTTAAATTTTAAAATTTAAAAATTTAAATACTAGATTTTAAAAATATAATTATTAAAACTTTAAATTTTAAAATTTAAAATCTTAAATATAAAATTTTAAAACTTTAATTATTAAAACTTTAAATTTTAAAATTTAAAAATTTATATTTTAAAATTTAAAAATTTATATTTTGAAATTTAAAAATTTAAATACTAAATTTTAAAAATTTAATTATTAAAATTTTAAATTTTAAAATTTAAAAATTTAAATACTAAATTTTAAAAATTTAATTATTGAAACTTGAAATTTTAAAATTTAAAAATTTAAATACTAAATTTTAAAAATTTAATTATTAAAACTTTAAATTTTAAAATTTAAAAATTTAAATACTAAATTTTAAAAATTTAATTATTAAAACTTTAAAATTTAAAATTTAAAAATTTAAATACTAAATTTTAAAAATTTATTTATTAAAACATTAAATTTTAAAATTTAAAAATTTAAATACTAAATTTTAAAAATTTAATTATTAAAATTTTAAATTTTAAAATTTAAAAATGTGAATACTAAATTTTAAAAATTTAATTATTAAAATTTTAAATATTAATATTTAAAAATTTAAATACTAAATTTTAAAAATTTAATTATTAAAACCTTAAATTTTAAAATTTAAAAATTTAAATACTAAATTTTAAAAATTTAAGTATTAAAACTTTAAATTTTAAAATTTAAAAATTTAAATACTAAATTTTAAAAATTTAATTATTAAAATTTTAAATTTTAAAATTTAAAAATTTAAATTTTAAAATTTAAAAATTTAAATACCAAATTATAAAAGTTTAATTATTAAAACTTAAATTTTAAAATTTTAAAATTTAAATACTAAATTTTAAAAATTTAATTATTAAAATTTTAAATTTTAAAATTTAAAAATTTAAATACTAAATTTTAAAAATTTAATTATTAAAATTTTAAATTTTAATATTTAAAAATTTAAATTTTAAAATTTAAAAATTTAAATACTAAATTTTAAAAATTTAATTATTAAAACTTTAAATTTTAAAATTTAAAAATTTAAATACTAAATTTTAAAAATTTAATTATTAAAATTTTAAATTTTAAAATTTAAAAAATTTAAATTTTAAAATTAAAAAATTTAAATAATAAATTTTAAAAATTTAATTATTAAAACTTTAAATTTAAAATTTAAAAATTTAAATACTAAATTTTAAAAATTTAATTATTAAAATTTTAAATTTTAAAATTTAAAAATTTAAATTTTAAAATTTAAAAATTTAGATACCAAATTATAAAAGTTTAATTATTAAAACTTAAATTTTAAAATTTTAAAATTTAAATACTAAATTTTAAAAATTTAATTATTAAAATTTTAAATTTTAAAATTTAAAAATTTAAATACTAAATTTTAAAAATTTAATTATTAAAATTTTAAATTTTAATATTTAAAAATTTAAATTTTAAAATTTAAAAATTTAAATACTAAATTTTAAAACTTTAAATTTTAAAATTTAAAAATTTAAATACTAAATTTTAAAAATTTAATTATTAAAATTTTAAATTTTAAAATTTAAAAATTTAAATTTTAAAATTTAAAAATTTAAATACCAAATTATAAAAGTTTAATTATTAAAACTTAAATTTTAAAATTTTAAAATTTAAATACTAAATTTTAAAAATTTAATTATTAAAATTTTAAATTTTAAAATTTAAAAATTTAAATACTAAATTTTAAAAATTTAATTATTAAAATTTTAAATTTTAATATTTAAAAATTTAAATTTTAAAATTTAAAAATTTAAATACTAAATTTTAAAAATTTAATTATTAAAACATTAAATTTTAAAATTTAAAAATTTAAATACTAAATTTTAAAAATTTAATTATTAAAATTTTAAATTTTAAAATTTAAAAAATTTAAATTTTAAAATTAAAAAATTTAAATAATAAATTTTAAAAATTTAATTATTAAAACTTTAAATTTAAAATTTAAAAATTTAAATACTAAATTTTAAAAATTTAATTATTAAAATTTTAAATTTAAAAATTTAAAAATTTAAATTTTAAAATTTAAAAATTTAGATACCAAATTATAAAAGTTTAATTATTAAAACTTAAATTTTAAAATTTTAAAATTTAAATACTAAATTTTAAAAATTTAATTATTAAAATTTTAAATTTTAAAATTTAAAAATTTAAATACTAAATTTTAAAAATTTAATTATTAAAATTTTAAATTTTAATATTTAAAAATTTAAATTTTAAAATTTAAAAATTTAAATACTAAATTTTAAAACTTTAAATTTTAAAATTTAAAAATTTAAATACTAAATTTTAAAAATTTAATTATTAAAATTTTAAATTTTAAAATTAAAAAAATAAAAATTTTAAAATTTAAAAATTTAAATACAAAATTTTAAAAATTTAAATATTAGATACCAAATTATAAAAGTTTAATTATTAAAACTTAAATTTTAAAATTTTAAAATTTAAATACTAAATTTTAAAAATTTAATTATTAAAATTTTAAATTTTAAAATTTAAAAATTTAAATACTAAATTTTAAAAATTTAATTATTAAAATTTTAAATTTTAAAATTTAAAAATTTAAATACTAAATTTTAAAAATTTAATTATTAAAACTTTAAATTTTAAAATTTAAAAATTTAAATACTAACTTTTAAAAATTTATTTATTAAAATTTTAAATTTTAAAATTTAAAAACTTAAATATTAAATTTTAAAACTTTAATTATTAAAACTTTAAATTTTAAAATTTAAAAATTTAAATTTTGAAATTTAAAAATTTAAATACTAAATTTTAAAAATTTAATTATTAAAATTTTAAATTTTAAAATTTAAAAATTTAAATACTAAATTTTAAAAATTTAATTATTGAAACTTTAAATTTTAAAATTTTAAAATTTAAATATTAAATTTTAAAAATTTAATTATTAAAATTTTCAATTTTAAAATTTAAAAATTTATATACTAAATTTTAAAAATTTAATTATTAAAACTTTAAATTTTAAAATTTTAAAATTTAAATACTAAATTTTAAAAATTTAATTATTAAAACTTTAAATTTTAAAATTTAAAAATTTAAATTTAAAAATTTAAAAATTTAAATACTATATTTTAAAAAGATAATTATTAAAATTTTAAATTTTAAAATTTAAAATTTTAAATTTTAAAATTAAAAAATTTAAATTTTAAGATTTAAAAATTTAAATACTAAATTTTAAAAATTTAATTATTAAAATTTTAAATTTTAAAATTTAAAAATTTAAATATTAAATTATAAAAGTTTAATTATTAAAATTTAAATTTTAAAATTTAAAAATTTAAATACTAAATTTTAAAAAGTTAGTTATTAAAATTTTAAATTTTAAAATTTAAAAATTTAAATTTTAAAATTTAAAAATTTAAATACTAAATTTTAAAAATTTAATTATTAAAACTTTAAATTTTAAAATTTAAAAATTTAAATACTAAATTTTAAAAATTTAAGTATTAAAACTTTAAATTTTAAAATTTAAAAATTTAAATACTAAATTTTAAAAATTTAATTATTAAAACTTTAAATTTTAAAATTTTAAAATTTAAATACTAAATTTTAAAAATTTAATTATTAAAATTTTAAATTTTAAAATTTAAAAATTTAAACACCAAATTTTAAAAAATTAAATATTAAAATTTTAAATTTTAAAATTTAAAAATTTAAATACTAGATTTTAAAAATATAATTATTAAAACTTTAAATTTTAAAATTTAAAATCTTAAATATAAAATTTTAAAACTTTAATTATTAAAACTTTAAATTTTAAAATTTAAAAATTTATATTTTAAAATTTAAAAATTTATATTTTGAAATTTAAAAATTTAAATACTAAATTTTAAAAATTTAATTATTAAAATTTTAAATTTTAAAATTTAAAAATTTAAATACTAAATTTTAAAAATTTAATTATTGAAACTTGAAATTTTAAAATTTAAAAATTTAAATACTAAATTTTAAAAATTTAATTATTAAAACTTTAAATTTTAAAATTTAAAAATTTAAATACTAAATTTTAAAAATTTAATTATTAAAACTTTAAAATTTAAAATTTAAAAATTTAAATACTAAATTTTAAAAATTTATTTATTAAAACATTAAATTTTAAAATTTAAAAATTTAAATACTAAATTTTAAAAATTTAATTATTAAAATTTTAAATTTTAAAATTTAAAAATGTGAATACTAAATTTTAAAAATTTAATTATTAAAATTTTAAATATTAATATTTAAAAATTTAAATACTAAATTTTAAAAATTTAATTATTAAAACCTTAAATTTTAAAATTTAAAAATTTAAATACTAAATTTTAAAAATTTAAGTATTAAAACTTTAAATTTTAAAATTTAAAAATTTAAATACTAAATTTTAAAAATTTAATTATTAAAATTTTAAATTTTAAAATTTAAAAATTTAAATTTTAAAATTTAAAAATTTAAATACCAAATTATAAAAGTTTAATTATTAAAACTTAAATTTTAAAATTTTAAAATTTAAATACTAAATTTTAAAAATTTAATTATTAAAATTTTAAATTTTAAAATTTAAAAATTTAAATACTAAATTTTAAAAATTTAATTATTAAAATTTTAAATTTTAATATTTAAAAATTTAAATTTTAAAATTTAAAAATTTAAATACTAAATTTTAAAAATTTAATTATTAAAACTTTAAATTTTAAAATTTAAAAATTTAAATACTAAATTTTAAAAATTTAATTATTAAAATTTTAAATTTTAAAATTTAAAAAATTTAAATTTTAAAATTAAAAAATTTAAATAATAAATTTTAAAAATTTAATTATTAAAACTTTAAATTTAAAATTTAAAAATTTAAATACTAAATTTTAAAAATTTAATTATTAAAATTTTAAATTTTAAAATTTAAAAATTTAAATTTTAAAATTTAAAAATTTAGATACCAAATTATAAAAGTTTAATTATTAAAACTTAAATTTTAAAATTTTAAAATTTAAATACTAAATTTTAAAAATTTAATTATTAAAATTTTAAATTTTAAAATTTAAAAATTTAAATACTAAATTTTAAAAATTTAATTATTAAAATTTTTAAATTTTAATATTTAAAAATTTAAATTTTAAAATTTAAAAATTTAAATACTAAATTTTAAAACTTTAAATTTTAAAATTTAAAAATTTAAATACTAAATTTTAAAAATTTAATTATTAAAATTTTAAATTTTAAAATTAAAAAAATAAAAATTTTAAAATTTAAAAATTTAAATACAAAATTTTAAAAATTTAATTATTAAAACTTTAAATTTTAAAATTTAAAAATTTAAATACTAAATTTTAAAAATATAATTATTAAAATTTTAAATTTTAAAATTTAAAAATTTATATCCTAAATTTTAAAAATTTAATTCTTAAAAATTTAAATTTTAAAATTTAAAAATTTAAATACTAAATTTTAAAAATTTAATTATTAAAACTTTAAATTTTAAAATTTAAAAATTTAAATAATAAATTTTAAAAATTTAATTATTAAAATTTTAAATTTTAAAATTTAAAAATTTAAATACTAAATTTTAAAAATTTAATTATTAAAATTTTAAATTTTAAAATTTAAAAATTTAAATACTAAATTTTAAAAATTTAATTATTAAAACTTTAAATTTTAAAATTTAAAAATTTAAATACTAACTGTTAAAAATTTATTTATTAAAATTTTAAATTTTAAAATTTAAAAATTTAAATCATAAATTTTAAAAATTTAATTATTAAAACTTTAAATTTTAAAATTTAAAAATCTAAATACTAAATTTTAAAAATCTAATTATTAAAATTTTAAATTTTAAAATTTAAAAATGTGAATACTAAATTTTAAAAATTTAATTATTAAAATTTTAAATATTAATATTTAAAAATTTAAATAATAAATTTTAAAAATTTAATTATTAAAACCTTAAATTTTAAAATTTAAAAATTTAAATACTAAAATTTAAAAATTTAAGTATTAAAACTTTAACTTTTAAAATTTAAAAATTTAAATACTAAATTTTAAAAATTTAATTATTAAAATTTTAAATTTTAAAATTTAAAAATTTAAATTTTAAAATTTAAAAATTTAAATACCAAATTATAAAAGTTTAATTATTAAAACTTAAATTTTAAAATTTTAAAATTTAAATACTAAATTTTAAAAATTTAATTATTAAAATTTTAAATTTTAAAATTTAAAAATTTAAATACTAAATTTTAAAAATTTAATTATTAAAATTTTAAATTTTAATATTTAAAAATTTAAATTTTAAAATTTAAAAATTTAAATACTAAATTTTAAAAATTTTATTATTAAAACTTTAAATTTTAAAATTTAAAAATTTAAATACTAAATTTTAAAAATTTAATTATTAAAATTTTAAATTTTAAAATTTAAAAAATTTAAATTTTAAAATTAAAAAATTTAAATAATAAATTTTAAAAATTTAATTATTAAAACTTTAAATTTTAAAATTTAAAAATTTAAATACTAAATTTTAAAAATTTAATTATTAAAATTTTAAATTTTAAAATTTAAAAATTTAAATTTTAAAATTTAAAAATTTAAATTTTAAAATTTAAAAATTTAAATACCAAATTATAAAAGTTTAATTATTAAAACTTAAATTTTAAAATTTTAAAATTTAAATACTAAATTTTAAAAATTTAATTATTAAAATTTTAAATTTAAAAATTTAAATACTAAATTTTAAAAATTTAATTATTAAAATTTTAAATTTTAATATTTAAAAATTTAAATTTTAAAATTTAAAAATTTAAATACTAAATTTTAAAAATTTAATTATTAAAACTTTAAATTTTAAAATTAAAAAATTTTAATACTAAATTTTAAAAATTTAATTATTAAAATTTTAAATTTTAAAATTTATAAATTTAAATACTAAATTTTAAAACTTTAAATTTTAAAATTTAAAAATTTAAATACTAAATTTTAAAAATTTAATTATTAAAATTTTAAATTTTAAAATTTAAAAATTTAAATACTAAATTTTAAAAATTTAATTATTAAACGTTTAAATTTTAAAATTTAAAAATTTAAATACTAAATTTTAAAAATTTAATTATTAGAATTTTAAATTTTAAAATTAAAAATATATAAATTTTAAAATTTAAAAATTTAAATACTAAATTTTAAAAATTTAATTATTAAATCTTTAAATTTTAAAATTTAAAAATTTAAGTACTAAATTTCAAAAATATAATTATTAAAATTTTAAATTTTAAAATTTAAAAATTTATATCCTAAATTTTAAAAATTTAATTCTTAAAACTTTAAATTTTAAAATTTAAAAATTTAAATACTAAATTTTAAAAATTTAATTATTAAAACTTTAAATTTTAAAATTTAAAAATTTAAATAATAAATTTTAAAAATTTAATTATTAAAATTTTAAATTTTAAAATTTAAAAATTTAAATACTAAATTTTAAAAATTTAATTATTAAAATTTTAAATTTTAAAATTTAAAAATTTAAATACTAAATTTTAAAAATTTAATTATTAAAACTTTAAATTTTAAAATTTAAAAATTTAAATACTAACTTTTAAAAATTTATTTATTAAAATTTTAAATTTTAAAATTTAAAAATTTAAATCCTAAATTTTAAAAATTTAATTATTAAAACTTTAAATTTTAAAATTTAAAAATCTAAATACTAAATTTTAAAAATCTAATTATTAAAATTTTAAATTTTAAAATTTAAAAATTTAAACTTTAAAATTTAAAAATTTAAATACTAAATTTTAAAAATTTAATTATTAAAATTTTAAATTTTAATATTTAAAAATTTAAATTTTAAAATTTAAAAATTTAAATACTAAATTTTAAAAATTTAATTATTAAAACTTTAAATTTTAAAATTTAAAAATTTAAATACTAAATTTTAAAAATGTAATTATTAAAACTTTAAAATTTAAAATTTAAAAATTTAAATACTAAATTTTAAAAATTTAATTATTAAAATTTTAAATATTAATATTTAAAAATTTAAATACTAAATTTTAAAAATTTAATTATTAAAACTTTAAATTTTAAAATTTAAAAATTTAAATACTAAATTTTAAAAAATTAAATATTAAAATTTTAAAGTTTAAAATTTAAAAATTTAAATACTAGATTTTAAAAATTTAATTATTAAAACTTTAAATTTTAAATTTTAAAAACTTAAATATTAAATTTTAAAACTTTAATTATTAAAACTTTAAATTTTAAAATTTAAAAATTTAAACTTTAAAATTTAAAAATTTAAATACTAAATTTTAAAAATTTAATTATTAAAATTTTAAATTTTAATATTTAAAAATTTAAATTTTAAAATTTAAAAATATAAATACTAAATTTTAAAAATTTAATTATTAAAACTTTAAATTTTAAAATTTAAAAATTTAAATACTAAATTTTAAAAATGTAATTATTAAAACTTTAAAATTTAAAATTTAAAAATTTAAATACTAAATTTTCAAAATTTAAGTATTAAAACTTTAAACTTTAAAATTTAAAAATTTAAATACTAAATTTTAAAAATTTAATTATTAAAACTTTAAATTTTAAAATTTAAAAATTTAAATACTAAATTTTAAAAATTTAATTATTAAAACTTTAAATTTTAAAATTTAAATACTAAATTTTAAAAATTTAATTATTAAAATTTTAAATTTTAAAATTTAAAAATTTAAATACTAAATTTTAAAAATTTAATTATTAAACCTTTAAATTTTAAAATTTAAAAATTTAAATACTAAATTTTAAAAATTTAATTATTAGAATTTTAAATTTTAAAATTAAAAAAATATAAATTTTAAAATTTAAAAATTTAAATACTAAATTTTAAAAATTTAATTATTAAATCTTTAAATTTTAAAATTTAAAAATTTAAATACTAAATTTTAAAAATATAATTATTAAAATTTTAAATTTTAAAATTTAAAAATTTATATCCTAAATTTTAAAAATTTAATTCTTTAAACTTTAAATTTTAAAATTTAAAAATTTAAATACTAAATTTTAAAAATTTAATTATTAAAACTTTAAATTTTAAAATTTAAAAATTTAAATAATAAATTTTAAAAATTTAATTATTAAAATTTTAAATTTTAAAATTTTAAAATTTAAATACTAAATTTTAAAAATTTAATTATTAAAATTTTAAATTTTAAAATTTAAAAATTTAAATACTAAATTTTAAAAATTTAATTATTAAAACTTTAAATTTTAAAATTTAAAAATTTAAATACTAACTTTTAAAAATTTATTTATTAAAATTTTAAATTTTAAAATTTAAAAATTTAAATCCTAAATTTTAAAAATTTAATTATTAAAACTTTAAATTTTAAAATTTAAAAATCTAAATACTAAATTTTAAAAATCTAATTATTAAAATTTTAAATTTTAAAATTTAAAAATTTAAACTTTAAAATTTAAAAATTTAAATACTAAATTTTAAAAATTTAATTATTAAAATTTTAAATTTTAATATTTAAAAATTTAAATTTTAAAATTTAAAAATTTAAATACTAAATTTTAAAAATTTAATTATTAAAACTTTAAATTTTAAAATTTAAAAATTTAAATACTAAATTTTAAAAATGTAATTATTAAAACTTTAAAATTTAAAATTTAAAAATTTAAATACTAAATTTTAAAAATTTAATTATTAAAATTTTAAATATTAATATTTAAAAATTTAAATACTAAATTTTAAAAATTTAATTATTAAAACTTTAAATTTTAAAATTTAAAAATTTAAATACTAAATTTTAAAAAATTAAATATTAAAATTTTAAAGTTTAAAATTTAAAAATTTAAATACTAGATTTTAAAAATTTAATTATTAAAACTTTAAATTTTAAAATTTAAAAACTTAAATATTAAATTTTAAAACTTTAATTATTAAAACTTTAAATTTTAAAATTTAAAAATTTAAACTTTAAAATTTAAAAATTTAAATACTAAATTTTAAAAATTTAATTATTAAAATTTTAAATTTTAATATTTAAAAATTTAAATTTTAAAATTTAAAAATTTAAATACTAAATTTTAAAAATTTAATTATTAAAACTTTAAATTTTAAAATTTAAAAATTTAAATACTAAATTTTAAAAATGTAATTATTAAAACTTTAAAATTTAAAATTTAAAAATTTAAATACTAAATTTTCAAAATTTAAGTATTAAAACTTTAAACTTTAAAATTTAAAAATTTAAATACTAAATTTTAAAAATTTAATTATTAAAACTTTAAATTTTAAAATTTAAAAATTTAAATACTAAATTTTAAAAATTTAATTATTAAAACTTTAAATTTTAAAATTTAAATACTAAATTTTAAAAATTTAATTATTAAAATTTTAAATTTTAAAATTTAAAAATTTAAATACTAAATTTTAAAAATTTAATTATTAGAATTTTAAATTTTAAAATTAAAAAAATATAAATTTTAAAATTTAAAAATTTAAATACTAAATTTTAAAAATTTAATTATTAAATCTTTAAATTTTAAAATTTAAAAATTTAAATACTAAATTTTAAAAATATAATTATTAAAATTTTAAATTTTAAAATTTAAAAATTTATATCCTAAATTTTAAAAATTTAATTCTTTAAACTTTAAATTTTAAAATTTAAAAATTTAAATACTAAATTTTAAAAATTTAATTATTAAAACTTTAAATTTTAAAATTTAAAAATTTAAATAATAAATTTTAAAAATTTAATTATTAAAATTTTAAATTTTAAAATTTAAAAATTTAAATACTAAATTTTAAAAATTTAATTATTAAAATTTTAAATTTTAAAATTTAAAAATTTAAATACTAAATTTTAAAAATTTAATTATTAAAACTTTAAATTTTAAAATTTAAAAATTTAAATACTAACTTTTAAAAATTTATTTATTAAAATTTTAAATTTTAAAATTTAAAAATTTAAATCCTAAATTTTAAAAATTTAATTATTAAAATTTTAAATTTTAAAATTTAAAAATCTAAATACTAAATTTTAAAAATCTAATTATTAAAATTTTAAATTTTAAAATTTAAAAATTTAAACTTTAAAATTTAAAAATTTAAATACTAAATTTTAAAAATTTAATTATTAAAATTTTAAATTTTAATATTTAAAAATTTAAATTTTAAAATTTAAAAATTTAAATACTAAATTTTAAAAATTTAATTATTAAAACTTTAAATTTTAAAATTTAAAAATTTAAATACTAAATTTTAAAAATGTAATTATTAAAACTTTAAAATTTAAAATTTAAAAATTTAAATACTAAATTTTAAAAATTTAATTATTAAAATTTTAAATATTAATATTTAAAAATTTAAATACTAAATTTTAAAAATTTAATTATTAAAACTTTAAATTTTAAAATTTAAAAATTTAAATACTAAATTTTAAAAAATTAAATATTAAAATTTTAAAGTTTAAAATTTAAAAATTTAAATACTAGATTTTAAAAATTTAATTATTAAAACTTTAAATTTTAAATTTTAAAAACTTAAATATTAAATTTTAAAACTTTAATTATTAAAACTTTAAATTTTAAAATTTAAAAATTTAAACTTTAAAATTTAAAAATCTAAATACTAAATTTTAAAAATTTAATTATTAAAATTTTAAATTTTAATATTTAAAAATTTAAATTTTAAAATTTAAAAATTTAAACACTAAATTTTAAAAATTTAATTATTAAAACTTTAAATTTTAAAATTTAAAAATTTAAATACTAAATTTTAAAAATGTAATTATTAAAACTTTAAAATTTAAAATTTAAAAATTTAAATACTAAATTTTCAAAATTTAAGTATTAAAACTTTAAACTTTAAAATTTAAAAATTTAAATACTAAATTTTAAAAATTTAATTATTAAAACTTTAAATTTTAAAATTTAAAAATTTAAATACTAAATTTTAAAAATTTAATTATTAAAACTTTAAATTTTAAAATTTAAATACTAAATTTTAAAAATTTAATTATTAAAATTTTAAATTTTAAAATTTAAAAATTTAAATACTAAATTTTAAAAAATTAAATATTAAAATTTTAAATTTTAAAATTTAAAAATTTAAATACTAGATTTTAAAAATTTAATTATTAAAACTTTAAATTTTAAATTTTAAAAACTTAAATATTAAATTTTAAAACTTTAATTATTAAAACTTTAAATTTTAAAATTTAAAAATTTAAATTTTGAAATTTAAAAATTTAAATACTAAATTTTAAAAATTTAATTATTAAAATTTTAAATTTTAAAATTTAAAAATTTAAATACTAAATTTTAAAAATTTAATTATTGAAACTTTAAATTTTAAAATTTAAAAATTTAAATACTAAATTTTAAAAATTTAATTATTAAAACTTTAAATTTTAAAATTTAAAAATTTTAATACTAAATTTTAAAAATTTAATTATTAAAATTTTAAATTTTAAAATTTAAAAATTTAAATACTAAATTTTAAAAAGTTAATTATTAAAATTTTAAATTTTAAAATTTAAAAATTTAAATACTAAATTTTAAAAATTTAATTATTAAAACTTTATATTTTAAAATTTAAAAATTTGAATACTAAATTTTAAAAATTTAATTATTAAAACTTTAAATTTTAAAATTTAAAAATTAAAATACTAAATTTTAAAAATTTAATTATTAAAACTTTAAAATTTAAAATTTAAAAATTTAAATACTAAATTTTAAAAATTTATTTTTTAAAACTTTAAATTTTAAAATTTAAAAATTTAAATACTAAATTTTAAAAATTTAATTATTAAAATTTTAAATTTTAAAATTTAAAAATGTAAATACTAAATTTTAAAAATTTAATTATTAAAATTTTAAATATTAATATTTAAAAATTTAAAAACTAAATTTTAAAAATTTAATTATTAAAACCTTAAATTTTAAAATTTAAAAATTTAAATACTAAATTTTAAAAATTTAATTATTAAAATTTTAAATTTTAAAATTTAAAAATTTAAATTTTGAAATTTAAAAATTTAAATACTAAATTTTAAAAATTTAATTATTAAAATTTTAAATTTTAAAATTTAAAAATTTAAATACCAAATTATAAAAGTTTAATTATTAAAACTTAAATTTTAAAATTTTAAAATTTAAATACTAAATTTTAAAAATTTAATTATTAAAATTTTAAATTTTAAAATTTAAAAATTTAAATACCAAATTATAAAAATTTAATTATTAAAATTTTAAATTTTAATATTTAAAAATTTAAATTTTAAAATTTAAAAATTTAAATACTAAATTTTAAAAATTTAATTATTAAAACCTTAAATTTTAAAATTTAAAAATTTAAATACTAAATTTTAAAAATTTAATTATTAAAATTTTAAATTTTAAAATTTAAAAATTTAAATTTTGAAATTTAAAAATTTAAATACTAAATTTTAAAAATTTAATTATTAAAATTTTAAATTTTAAAATTTAAAAATTTAAATACTAAATTTTAAAAATTTAATTATTAAAATTTTAAATTTTAAAATTTAAAAATTTAAATTTTGAAATTTAAAAATTTAAATACTATATTTTAAAAATTTAATTATTAAAATTTTAAATTTTAAAATTTAAAAAATTTAAATTTTAAAATTTAAAAATTTAAATAATAAATTTTAAAAATTTAATTATTAAAACTTTAAATTTTAAAATTTAAAAATTTAAATACTAAATTTTAAAAATTTAATTATTAAAATTTTAAATTTTAAAATTTAAAAATTTAAATACTAAATTTTAAAAATTTAATTTTTAAAACTTTAAATTTTAAAATTTAAAAATTTAAATACTAAATTTTAAAAATTTAATTATTAAAACTTTAAATTTTAAAATTTAAAAATTTAAATACTAAATTTTAAAAATTTAATTATTAAACCTTTAAATTTTAAAATTTAAAAATTTAAACACTAAATTTTAAAAATTTAATTATTAAAATTTTAAATTTTAAAATTAAAAAAATTTAAATTTTAAAATTTAAAAATTTAAATACTAAATTTTAAAAATTTAATTATTAAAACTTTAAATTTTAAAATTTAAAAATTTAAATACTAAATTTTAAAAATATAATTATTAAAATTTTAAATTTTAAAATTTAAAAATTTATATCCTAAATTTTAAAAATTTAATTCTTAAAACTTTAAATTTTAAAATTTAAAAATTTAAATACTAAATTTTAAAAATTTAATTATTAAAACTTTAAATTTTAAAATTTAAAAATTTAAATAATAAATTTTAAAAATTTAATTATTAAAATTTTAAATTTTAAAATTTAAAAATTTAAATACTAAATTTTAAAAATTTAATTATTAAAATTTTAAATTTTAAAATTTAAAAATTTAAATACTAAATTTTAAAAATTTAATTATTAAAACTTTAAATTTTAAAATTTAAAAATTTAAATACTAACTTTTAAAAATTTATTTATTAAAATTTTAAATTTTAAAATTTAAAAATTTAAATCCTAAATTTTAAAAATTTAATTATTAAAACTTTAAATTTTAAAATTTAAAAATCTAAATACTAAATTTTAAAAATCTAATTATTAAAATTTTAAATTTTAAAATTTAAAAATTTAAACTTTAAAATTTATAAATTAAAATACTAAATTTTAAAAATTTAATTATTAAAATTTTAAATTTTAATATTTAAAAATTTAAATTTTAAAATTTAAAAATTTAAATACTAAATTTTAAAAATTTAATTATTAAAACTTTAAATTTTAAAATTTAAAAATTTAAATACTAAATTTTAAAAATTTAATTATTAAAATTTTAAATTTTAAAATTTAAAAATTTAAATACTAAATTTTAAAAAGTTAATTATTAAAATTTTAAATTTTAAAATTTAAAAATTTAAATTTTAAAATTTAAAAATTTAAATACTAAATTTTAAAAATTTAATTATTAAAACTTTAAATTTTAAAATTTAAAAATTTGAATACTAAATTTTAAAAATTTAATTATTAAAACTTTAAAATTTAAAATTTAAAAATTTAAATACTAAATTTTAAAAATTTATTTATTAAAACTTTAAATTTTAAAATTTAAAAATTTAAATACTAAATTTTAAAAATTTAATTATTAAAATTTTAAATTTTAAAATTTAAAAATTTAAATACTAAATTTTAAAAATTTAATTATTAAAACTTTAAATTTTAAAATTTAAAAATTTAAATACTAACTTTTAAAAATTTATTTATTAAAATTTTAAATTTTAAAATTTAAAAATTTAAATCCTAAATTTTAAAAATTTAATTATTAAAACTTTAAATTTTAAAATTTAAAAATCTAAATACTAAATTTTAAAAATCTAATTATTAAAATTTTAAATTTTAAAATTTAAAAATTTAAACTTTAAAATTTATAAATTAAAATACTAAATTTTAAAAATTTAATTATTAAAATTTTAAATTTTAATATTTAAAAATTTAAATTTTAAAATTTAAAAATTTAAATACTAAATTTTAAAAATTTAATTATTAAAACTTTAAATTTTAAAATTTAAAAATTTAAATACTAAATTTTAAAAATTTAATTATTAAAATTTTAAATTTTAAAATTTAAAAATTTAAATACTAAATTTTAAAAAGTTAATTATTTAAATTTTAAATTTTAAAATTTAAAAATTTAAATTTTAAAATTTAAAAATTTAAATACTAAATTTTAAAAATTTAATTATTAAAACTTTAAATTTTAAAATTTAAAAATTTGAATACTAAATTTTAAAAATTTAATTATTAAAACTTTAAAATTTAAAATTTAAAAATTTAAATACTAAATTTTAAAAATTTATTTATTAAAACTTTAAATTTTAAAATTTAAAAATTTAAATACTAAATTTTAAAAATTTAATTATTAAAATTTTAATTTTTAAAATTTAAAAATTTAAATACTAAATTTTAAAAATTTAAGTATTAAAATTTTAATACTAAATTTTAAAATTTTAATTATTAAAATTTAATTATTAAAACTTTATATTTTAAAATTTAAAAATTTAAATATTAAATTTTAAAAATTTAATTATAAAAACTTTAAATTTTAAAATTTTAAAATTTAAATACTAAATTTTAAAAAATTTAATTATTAAAATTTTAAATTTTAAAATTTAAAAATTTAAATACTAAATTTTAAAAATTTAAATTAAAATTTTAAATTTTAAAATTTAAAAATTTAAATACTAAATTTTAAAAATTTAATTATTAAAACTTTAAATTTTAAAATTTAAAAATTTAAATACTAAATTTTAAAAATTTAATTATTAAAATTTTAAATTTTAAAATTTAAAAATTTAAATAATAAATTTTAAAAATTTAATTATTAAAACTTTAAATTTTAATATTTAAAAATTTAAATACTAAATTTTAAAAAGTTGATTATTAAAATTTTAAATTTTAAAATTTAAAAATTTAAATTTTAAAATTTAAAAATTTAAATACTAAATTTTAAAAATTTAATTATTAAAACTTTAAATTTTAAAATTTAAAAATTTAAATACTAAATTTTAAAAATTTACTTATTAAAACTTTAAAATTTAAAATTTAAATATTTTAATACTAAATTTTAAAAATTTATTTATTAAAACTTTAAATTTTAAAATTTAAAAATTTAAATACTAAATTTTAAAAATTTAATTATTAAACTTTTAAATTTTAAAATTTAAAAATGTAAATACTAAATTTTAAAAATTTAATTATTAAAATTTTAAATATTAATATTTAAAAATTTAAATACTAAATTTTAAAAAGTTGATTATTAAAATTTTAAATTTTAAAATTTAAAAATTTAAATTTTAAAATTTAAAAATTTAAATACTAAATTTTAAAAATTTAATTATTAAAACTTTAAATTTTAAAATTTAAAAATTTAAATACTAAATTTTAAAAATTTAATTATTAAAATTTTAAATATTAATATTTAAAAATTTAAATACTAAATTTTAAAAATTTAATTATTAAAACTTTAAATTTTAATATTTAAAAATTTAAATACTAAATTTTAAAAAGTTGATTATTAAAATTTTAAATTTTAAAATTTAAAAATTTAAATTTTAAAATTTAAAAATTTAAATACTAAATTTTAAAAATTTAATTATTAAAACTTTAAATTTTAAAATTTAAAAATTTAAATACTAAATTTTAAAAATTTAATTATTAAAATTTTAAATATTAATATTTAAAAATTTAAATACTAAATTTTAAAAATTTAATTATTAAAATTTTAAATTTTAAAATTTTAAAATTTAAATACTAAATTTTAAATATTTAATTATTAAAATTTTAAATTTTAAAATTTAAAAATTTAAATACTAAATTTTAAAAATTTAATTATTAAAATTTTAAATTTTAAAATTTAAAAATTTAAATACTAAATTTTAAAAATTTAATTATTAAAATTTTAAATTTTAATATTTAAAAATGTAAATTTTAAAATTTAAAAATTTAAATACTAAATTTTAAAAATTTAATTATTAAAACTTTAAATTTTAAAATTTAAAAATTTAAATACTAAATTTTAAAAATTTAATTATTAAAATTTTAAATTTTAAAATTTAAAAATGTAAATACTAAATTTTAAAAATTTAATTATTAAAATTTTAAATATTAATATTTAAAAATTTAAATACTAAATTTTAAAAATTTATTTATTAAAACTTTAAATTTTAAAATTTAAAAATTTAAATACTAAATTTTAAAAATTTAATTATTAAAATTTTAAATTTTAAAATTTAAAAATGTAAATACTAGATTTTAAAAATTTAATTATTAAAACTTTAAATTTTAAAATTTAAAAACTTAAATATTAAATTTTAAAACTTTAATTATTAAAACTTTAAATTTTAAAATTTAAAAATTTAAATTTTGAAATTTAAAAATTTAAATACTAAATTTTAAAAATTTAATTATTAAAATTTTAAATTTTAAAATTTAAAAATTTAAATACTAAATTTTAAAAATTTAATTATTAAAACTTTAAATTTTAAAATTTAAAAATTTAAATATTAAATTTTAAAAATTTAATTATTAAAACTTTAAATTTTAAAATTTAAAAATTTAAATACTAAATTTTAAAAATTTAATTATTGAAACTTTAAATTTTAAAATTTAAAAATTTAAATACTAAATTTTAAAAATTTAATTATTAAAACTTTAAATTTTAAAATTTAAAAATTTAAATACTAAATTTTAAAAATTTAATTATTAAAATTTTAAATTTTAAAATTTAAAAATTTAAATACTAAATTTTAAAAAGTTAATTATTAAAATTTTAAATTTTAAAATTTAAAAATTTAAATACTAAATTTTAAAAATTTAATTATTAAAACTTTAAATTTTAAAATTTAAAAATTTAAATACTATATTATAAAAATTTAATTATTAAAACTTTAAATTTTAAAATTTAAAAATTTAAATACTAAATTTTAAAAATTTAATTATTAAAATTTTAAAATTTAAATACTAAATTTTAAAAATTTAATTATTAAAATTTTAAATTTTAAAATTTAAAAATTTAAATACTAAATTTTAAAAATTTAATTATTAAAATTTTAAAATTTAAATACTAAATTTTAAAAATGTAATTATTAAAATTTTAAAATTTAAAATTTAAAAATTTAAATACTAAATTTTAAAATTTTATTTATTAAAACTTTAAATTTTAAAATTTAAAAATGTGAATACTAAATTTTAAAAATTTAATTATTAAAATTTTAAATATTAATATTTAAAAATTTAAATACTAAATTTTAAAAATGTAATTATTAAAACTTTAAAATTTAAAATTTAAAAATTTAAATACTAAATTTTAAAAATTTATTTATTAAAACTTTAAATTTTAAAATTTAAAAATTTAAATACTATATTTTAAAAATGTAATTATTAAAACTTTAAAATTTAAAATTTAAAAATTTAAATACTAAATTTTAAAAATTTAATTATTAAAATTTTAAATTTTAAAATTTAAAAATGTAAATACTAAATTTTAAAAATTTAATTATTAAAATTTTAAATATTAATATTTAAAAATTTAAATACTAAATTTTAAAAATTTAATTATTAAAACTTTAAATTTTAAAATTTAAAAATTTAAAAAATAAATTTTAAAAATTTAAGTATTAAAACTTTAAATTTTAAAATTTTAAAATTTAAATACTAAATTTAAAAAATTTAATTATTAAAACTTTAAATTTTAAAATTTAAAAATTTAAATACTAAATTTTAAAAATTTAATTATTAAAACTTTAAAATTTAAAATTTAAAAATTTAAATACTAAATTTTAAAAATTTATTTATTAAAACTTTAAATTTTAAAATTTAAAAATTTATATACTAAATTTTAAAAATTTAATTTTTAAAATTTTTAATTTTAAAATTTAAAAATGTAAATACTAAATTTTAAAAATTTAATTATTAAAATTTTAAATATTAAAATTTAAAAATTTAAATGCTAAATTTTAAAAATTTAATTATTAAAATTTTAAATTTTAAAATTTAAAAATTTAAATTTTAAAATTTAAAAATTTAAATACTAAATTTTAAAAATTTAATTATTAAAACTTTAAATTTTAAAATTAAAAAATTTAAATACTAAATTTTAAAAATTTAATTATTAAAATTTTAAATTTCAAAATTTAAAAATTTAAATACTAAATTTTAAAAATTTAATTATTAATATTTTAAATTTTAAAATTTAAAAATTTAAATACTAAATTTTAAAAATTTAATTATTAAAACTTTAAATTTTAAATTTTAAAAATTTAAATAATAAATTTTAAAAATTTAAGTATTAAAACTTTAAATTTTAAAATTTAAAAATTTAAATACTAAATTTTAAAAATTTAATTATTAAAATTTTAAATTTTAAAATTTAAAAATTTAAATTTTAAAATTTAAAAATTTAATTACCAAATTATAAAAGTTTAATTATTAAAACTTAAATTTTAAAATTTTAAAATTTAAATACTAAATTTTAAAAATTTAATTATTAAAATTTTAAATTATAAAATTTAAAAATTTAAATACTAAATTTTAAAAATTTAATTATTAAAATTTTAAATTTTAATATTTAAAAATTTAAATTTTAAAATTTAAAAATTTAAATACTAAATTTTAAAAATTTAATTATTAAACCTTTAAATTTTAAAATTTAAAAATTTAAATACTAAATTTTAAAAATGTAATTATTAAAATTTTAAATTTTAAAATTAAAAAAATTTAAATTTTAAAATTTAAAAATTTAAATACTAAATTTTAAAAATTTAATTATTAAAACTTTAAATTTTAAAATTTAAAAATCTAAATACTAAATTTTAAAAATCTAATTATTAAAATTTTAAATTTTAAAATTTAAAAATTTAAACTTTAAAATTTATAAATTAAAATACTAAATTTTAAAAATTTAATTATTAAAATTTTAAATTTTAATATTTAAAAATTTAAATTTTAAAATTTAAAAATTTAAATACTAAATTTTAAAAATTTAATTATTAAAACTTTAAATTTTAAAATTTAAAAATTTAAATACTAAATTTTAAAAATTTAATTATTAAAATTTTAAATTTTAAAATTTAAAAATTTAAATACTAAATTTTAAAAAGTTAATTATTAAAATTTTAAATTTTAAAATTTAAAAATTTAAATTTTAAAATTTAAAAATTTAAATACTAAATTTTAAAAATTTAATTATTAAAACTTTAAATTTTATAATTTAAAAATTTGAATACTAAATTTTAAAAATTTAATTATTAAAACTTTAAAATTTAAAATTTAAAAATTTAAATACTAAATTTTAAAAATTTATTTATTAAAACTTTAAATTTTAAAATTTAAAAATTTAAATACTAAATTTTAAAAATTTAATTATTAAAATTTTAATTTTTAAAATTTAAAAATTTAAATACTAAATTTTAAAAATTTAAGTATTAAAATTTTAATACTAAATTTTAAAATTTTAATTATTAAAATTTAATTATTAAAACTTTATATTTTAAAATTTAATAATTTAAATATTAAATTTTAAAAATTTAATTATAAAAACTTTAAATTTTAAAATTTTAAAATTTAAATACTAAATTTTAAAAAATTTAATTATTAAAATTTTAAATTTTAAAATTTAAAAATTTAAATACTAAATTTTAAAAATTTAAATTAAAATTTTAAATTTTAAAATTTAAAAATTTAAATACTAAATTTTAAAAATTTAATTATTAAAACTTTAAATTTTAAAATTTAAAAATTTAAATACTAAATTTTAAAAATTTAATTATTAAAATTTTAAATTTTAAAATTTAAAAATTTAAATAATAAATTTTAAAAATTTAATTATTAAAACTTTAAATTTTAATATTTAAAAATTTAAATACTAAATTTTAAAAAGTTGATTATTAAAATTTAAATTTTAAAATTTAAAAATTTAAATACTAAATTTTAAAAATTTAATTATTAAAACTTTAAATTTTAAAATTTAAAAATTTAAATACTAAATTTTAAAAATTTACTTATTAAAACTTTAAAATTTAAAATTTAAATATTTTAATACTAAATTTTAAAAATTTATTTATTAAAACTTTAAATTTTAAAATTTAAAAATTTAAATACTAAATTTTAAAAATTTAATTATTAAACTTTTAAATTTTAAAATTTAAAAATGTAAATACTAAATTTTAAAAATTTAATTATTAAAATTTTAAATATTAATATTTAAAAATTTAAATACTAAATTTTAAAAATTTAATTATTAAAACTTTAAATTTTAAAATTTAAAAATTTAAATACCAAATTTTAAAAATTTAAGTATTAAAACTTTAAATTTTAAAATTTAAAAATTTAAATACTAAATTTTAAAAATTTAATTATTAAAACTTTAAATTTTAAAATTTAAAGTTTAAATAATAATAATTTTAAATTTTAAAATTTAAAAATTTAAATTTTAAAATTTAAAAATTTAAATAATAAATTTTAAAAATTTAAGTATTAAAACTTTAAATTTTAAAATTTAAAAATTTAAATACTAAATTTTAAAAATTTAATTATTAAAATTTTAAATTTTAAAATTTAAAAATTTAAATTTTAAAATTTAAAAATTTAAATACCAAATTATAAAAGTTTAATTATTAAAACTTAAATTTTAAAATTTTAAAATTTAAATACTAAATTTTAAAAATTTAATTATTAAAATTTTAAATTATAAAATTTAAAAATTTAAATACTAAATTTTAAAAATTTAATTATTAAAATTTTAAATTTTAATATTTAAAAATTTAAATTTTAAAATTTAAAAATTTAAATACTAAATTTTAAAAATTTAATTATTTAACCTTTAAATTTTAAAATTTAAAAATTTAAATACTAAATTTTAAAAATGTAATTATTAAAATTTTAAATTTTAAAATTAAAAAAATTTAAATTTTAAAATTTAAAAATTTAAATACTAAATTTTAAAAATTTAATTATTAAAACTTTAAATTTTAAAATTTAAAAATCTAAATACTAAATTTTAAAAATCTAATTATTAAAATTTTAAATTTTAAAATTTAAAAATTTAAACTTTAAAATTTATAAATTAAAATACTAAATTTTAAAAATTTAATTATTAAAATTTTAAATTTTAATATTTAAAAATTTAAATTTTAAAATTTAAAAATTTAAATACTAAATTTTAAAAATTTAATTATTAAAACTTTAAATTTTAAAATTTAAAAATTTAAATACTAAATTTTAAAAATTTAATTATTAAAATTTTAAATTTTAAAATTTAAAAATTTAAATACTAAATTTTAAAAAGTTAATTATTAAAATTTTAAATTTTAAAATTTAAAAATTTAAATTTTAAAATTTAAAAATTTAAATACTAAATTTTAAAAATTTAATTATTAAAACTTTAAATTTTAAAATTTAAAAATTTGAATACTAAATTTTAAAAATTTAATTATTAAAACTTTAAAATTTAAAATTTAAAAATTTAAATACTAAATTTTAAAAATTTATTTATTAAAACTTTAAATTTTAAAATTTAAAAATTTAAATACTAAATTTTAAAAATTTAATTATTAAAATTTTAATTTTTAAAATTTAAAAATTTAAATACTAAATTTTAAAAATTTAAGTATTAAAATTTTAATACTAAATTTTAAAATTTTAATTATTAAAATTTAATTATTAAAACTTTATATTTTAAAATTTAAAAATTTAAATATTAAATTTTAAAAATTTAATTATAAAAACTTTAAATTTTAAAATTTTAAAATTTAAATACTAAATTTTAAAAAATTTAATTATTAAAATTTTAAATTTTAAAATTTAAAAATTTAAATACTAAATTTTAAAAATTTAAATTAAAATTTTAAATTTTAAAATTTAAAAATTTAAATACTAAATTTTAAAAATTTAATTATTAAAACTTTAAATTTTAAAATTTAAAAATTTAAATACTAAATTTTAAAAATTTAATTATTAAAATTTTAAATTTTAAAATTTAAAAATTTAAATAATAAATTTTAAAAATTTAATTATTAAAACTTTAAATTTTAATATTTAAAAATTTAAATACTAAATTTTAAAAAGTTGATTATTAAAATTTTAAATTTTAAAATTTAAAAATTTAAATTTTAAAATTTAAAAATTTAAATACTAAATTTTAAAAATTTAATTATTAAAACTTTAAATTTTAAAATTTAAAAATTTAAATACTAAATTTTAAAAATTTACTTATTAAAACTTTAAAATTTAAAATTTAAATATTTTAATACTAAATTTTAAAAATTTATTTATTAAAACTTTAAATTTTAAAATTTAAAAATTTAAATACTAAATTTTAAAAATTTAATTATTAAACTTTTAAATTTTAAAATTTAAAAATGTAAATACTAAATTTTAAAAATTTAATTATTAAAATTTTAAATATTAATATTTAAAAATTTAAATACTAAATTTTAAAAATTTAATTATTAAAACTTTAAATTTTAAAATTTAAAAATTTAAATACCAAATTTTAAAAATTTAAGTATTAAAACTTTAAATTTTAAAATTTAAAAATTTAAATACTAAATTTTAAAAATTTAATTATTAAAACTTTAAATTTTAAAATTTAAAGTTTAAATAATAATAATTTTAAATTTTAAAATTTAAAAATTTAAATTTTAAAATTTAAAAATTTAAATACTAAATTATAAAAATTTAATTATTAAAACTTTAAATTTTAAAATTTAAAAATTTAAATACTAAATTTTAAAAATTTAATTATTAAAATTTTAAATTTTAAAATTTTAAAATTTAAATACTAAATTTTAAATATTTAATTATTAAAATTTTAAATTTTAAAATTTAAAAATTTAAATACTAAATTTTAAAAATTTAATTATTAAAATTTTAAATTTTAAAATTTAAAAATTTAAATACTAAATTTTAAAAATTTAATTATTAAAATTTTAAATTTTAATATTTAAAAATGTAAATTTTAAAATTTAAAAATTTAAATACTAAATTTTAAAAATTTAATTATTAAAACTTTAAATTTTAAAATTTAAAAATTTAAATACTAAATTTTAAAAATTTAATTATTAAAATTTTAAATTTTAAAATTTAAAAATGTAAATACTAAATTTTAAAAATTTAATTATTAAAATTTTAAATATTAATATTTAAAAATTTAAATACTAAATTTTAAAAATTTATTTATTAAAACTTTAAATTTTAAAATTTAAAAATTTAAATACTAAATTTTAAAAATTTAATTATTAAAATTTTAAATTTTAAAATTTAAAAATGTAAATACTAGATTTTAAAAATTTAATTATTAAAATTTTAAATTTTAAAATTTAAAAACTTAAATATTAAATTTTAAAACTTTAATTATTAAAACTTTAAATTTTAAAATTTAAAAATTTAAATTTTGAAATTTAAAAATTTAAATACTAAATTTTAAAAATTTAATTATTAAAATTTTAAATTTTAAAATTTAAAAATTTAAATACTAAATTTTAAAAATTTAATTATTAAAACTTTAAATTTTAAAATTTAAAAATTTAAATATTAAATTTTAAAAATTTAATTATTAAAACTTTAAATTTTAAAATTTAAAAATTTAAATACTAAATTTTAAAAATTTAATTATTGAAACTTTAAATTTTAAAATTTAAAAATTTAAATACTAAATTTTAAAAATTTAATTATTAAAACTTTAAATTTTAAAATTTAAAAATTTAAATAATAAATTTTAAAAATTTAATTATTAAAATTTTAAATTTTAAAATTTAAAAATTTAAATATTAAATTTTAAAAAGTTAATTATTAAAATTTTAAATTTTAAAATTTAAAAATTTAAATACTAAATTTTAAAAATTTAATTATTAAAACTTTAAATTTTAAAATTTAAAAATTTAAATACTATATTATAAAAATTTAATTATTAAAACTTTAAATTTTAAAATTTAAAAATTTAAATACTAAATTTTAAAAATTTAATTATTAAAATTTTAAAATTTAAATACTAAATTTTAAAAATGTAATTATTAAAATTTTAAAATTTAAAATTTAAAAATTTAAATACTAAATTTTAAAATTTTATTTATTAAAACTTTAAATTTTAAAATTTAAAAATGTGAATACTAAATTTTAAAAATTTAATTATTAAAATTTTAAATATTAATATTTAAAAATTTAAATACTAAATTTTAAAAATGTAATTATTAAAACTTTAAAATTTAAAATTTAAAAATTTAAATACTAAATTTTAAAAATTTATTTATTAAAACTTTAAATTTTAAAATTTAAAAATTTAAATACTATATTTTAAAAATGTAATTATTAAAACTTTAAAATTTAAAATTTAAAAATTTAAATACTAAATTTTAAAAATTTAATTATTAAAATTTTAAATTTTAAAATTTAAAAATGTAAATACTAAATTTTAAAAATTTAATTATTAAAATTTTAAATATTAATATTTAAAAATTTAAATACTAAATTTTAAAAATTTAATTATTAAAACTTTAAATTTTAAAATTTAAAAATTTAAAAAATAAATTTTAAAAATTTAAGTATTAAAACTTTAAATTTTAAAATTTTAAAATTTAAATACTAAATTTAAAAAATTTAATTATTAAAACTTTAAATTTTAAAATTTAAAAATTTAAATACTAAATTTTAAAAATTTAATTATTAAAACTTTAAAATTTAAAATTTAAAAATTTAAATACTAAATTTTAAAAATTTATTTATTAAAACTTTAAATTTTAAAATTTAAAAATTTATATACTAAATTTTAAAAATTTAATTTTTAAAATTTTTAATTTTAAAATTTAAAAATGTAAATACTAAATTTTAAAAATTTAATTATTAAAATTTTAAATATTAATATTTAAAAATTTAAATACTAAATTTCAAAAATTTAATTATTAAAACTTTAAATTTTAAATTTTAAAAATTTAAATAATAAATTTTAAAAATTTAAGTATTAAAACTTTAAATTTTAAAATTTAAAAATTTAAATACTAAATTTTAAAAATTTAATTATTAAAATTTTAAATTTTAAAATTTAAAAATTTAAATACCAAATTATAAAAGTTTAATTATTAAAACTTAAATTTTAAAATTTTAAAATTTAAATACTAAATTTTAAAAATTTAATTATTAAAATTTTAAATTATAAAATTTAAAAATTTAAATATTAAATTTTAAAAACTTAATTATTAAAATTTTAAATTTTAATATTTAAAAATTTAAATTTTAAAATTTAAAAATTTAAATACTAAATTTTAAAAATTTAATTATTAAACCTTTAAATTTTAAAATTTAAAAATTTAAATACTAAATTTTAAAAATGTAATTATTAAAATTTTAAATTTTAAAATTAAAAAAATTTAAATTTTAAAATTTAAAAATTTAAATACTAAATTTTAAAAATTTAATTATTAAAACTTTAAATTTTAAAATTTAAAAATTTAAATACTAAATTTTAAAAATTTAATTATTAAACCTTTAAATTTTAAAATTTAAAAATTTAAATACTAAATTTTAAAAATGTAATTATTATAATTTTAAATTTTAAAATTAAAAAAATTTAAATTTTAAAATTTAAAAATTTAAATACTAAATTTTAAAAATTTAATTATTAAAACTTTAAATTTTAAAATTTAAAAATTTAAATACTAAATTTTAAAAATATAATTATTAAAATTTTAAATTTTAAATTTTAAAAATATATATCCTAAATTTTAAAAATTTAATTCTTAAAACTTTAAATCTTAAAATTTAAAAATTTAAATACTAAATTTTAAAAATTTAATTATTAAAACTTTAAATTTTAAAATTTAAAAATTTAAATAATAAATTTTAAAAATTTAATTATTAAAATTTTAAATTTTAAAATTTAAAAATTTAAATACTAAATTTTAAAAATTTAATTTTTAAAATTTTAAATTTTAAAATTTAAAAATTTAAAAACTAAATTTTAAAAATTTAATTATTAAAACTTTAAATTTTAAAATTTAAAAATTTAAATCCTAAATTTTAAAAATTTAATTATTAAAACTTTAAATTTTAAAATTTAAAAATCTAAATACTAAATTTTAAAAATCTAATTATAAAAATTTTAAATTTTAAAATTTAAAAATTTAAACTTTAAAATTTAAAAATTTAAATACTAAATTTTAAAAATTTAATTATTAAAATTTTAAATTTTAAAATATAAAAATTTAAACTTTAAAATTTAAAAATTTAAATACTAAATTTTAAAAATTTAATTATTAAAACTTTAAATTTTAAAATTTAAAAATTTAAATAATAAATTTTAAAAATTTAATTATTAAAATTTTAAATCTTAAAATTTAAAAATTTAAATACTAAATTTTAAAAATTTAATTATTAAAATTTTAAATTTTAAAATTTAAAAATATAAATACTAAATTTTAAAAATTTAATTATTAAAACTTTAAATTTTAAAATTTAAAAATTTAAATACTAACTTTTAAAAATTTATTTATTAAAATTTTAAATTTTAAAATTTAAAAATTTAAATACTAAATTTTAAAAATTTAATTATTAAAACTTTAAATTTTAAAATTTAAAAATTTAAATACTAAATTTTCAAAATTTAAGTATTAAAACTTTAAATTTTAAAATTTAAAAATTTAAATACTAAATTTTAAAAATTTAATTAGTAAAATTTTAAATCTTAAAATTTAAAAATTTAAATACTAAATTTTAAAAATTTAATTATTAAAACTTTAAATTTTAAAATTTAAAAATTTATATACTAAATTTTAAAAATTTAATTTTTAAAATTTTTAATTTTAAAATTTAAAAATGTAAATACTAAATTTTAAAAATTTAATTATTAAAATTTTAAATATTAATATTTAAAAATTTAAATACTAAATTTCAAAAATTTAATTATTAAAACTTTAAATTTTAAATTTTAAAAATTTAAATAATAAATTTTAAAAATTTAAGTATTAAAACTTTAAATTTTAAAATTTAAAAATTTAAATACTAAATTTAAAAAATTTAATTATTAAAATTTTAAATTTTAAAATTTAAAAATTTAAATTTTAAAATTTAAAAATTTAAATACCAAATTATAAAAGTTTAATTATTAAAACTTAAATTTTAAAATTTTAAAATTTAAATACTAAATTTTAAAAATTTAATTATTAAAATTTTAAATTATAAAATTTAAAAATTTAAATACTAAATTTTAAAAATTTAATTATTAAAATTTTAAATTTTAATATTTAAAAATTTAAATTTTAAAATTTAAAAATTTAAATACTAAATTTTAAAAATTTAATTATTAAACCTTTAAATTTTAAAATTTAAAAATTTAAATACTAAATTTTAAAAATGTAATTATTAAAATTTTAAATTTTAAAATTAAAAAAATTTAAATTTTAAAATTTAAAAATTTAAATACTAAATTTTAAAAATTTAATTATTAAAACTTTAAATTTTAAAATTTAAAAATTTAAATACTAAATTTTAAAAATTTAATTATTAAACCTTTAAATTTTAAAATTTAAAAATTTAAATACTAAATTTTAAAAATTTAATTATTAAAATTTTAAATTTTAATATTTAAAAATTTAAATTTTAAAATTTAAAAATTTAAATACTAAATTTTAAAAATTTAATTATTAAACCTTTAAATTTTAAAATTTAAAAATTTAAATACTAAATTTTAAAAATGTAATTATTAAAATTTTAAATTTTAAAATTAAAAAAATTTAAATTTTAAAATTTAAAAATTTAAATACTAAATTTTAAAAATTTAATTATTAAAACTTTAAATTTTAAAATTTAAAAATTTAAATACTAAATTTTAAAAATTTAATTATTAAACCTTTAAATTTTAAAATTTAAAAATTTAAATACTAAATTTTAAAAATGTAATTATTAAAATTTTAAATTTTAAAATTAAAAAAATTTAAATTTTAAAATTTAAAAATTTAAATACTAAATTTTAAAAATTTAATTATTAAAACTTTAAATTTTAAAATTTAAAAATTTAAATACTAAATTTTAAAAATATAATTATTAAAATTTTAAATTTTAAAATTTAAAAATATATATCCTAAATTTTAAAAATTTAATTCTTAAAACTTTAAATTTTAAAATTTAAAAATTTAAATACTAAATTTTAAAAATTTAATTATTAAAACTTTAAATTTTAAAATTTAAAAATTTAAATAATAAATTTTAAAAATTTAATTATTAAAATTTTAAATTTTAAAATTTAAAAATTTAAATACTAAATTTTAAAAATTTAATTATTAAAACTTTAAATTTTAAAATTTAAAAATTTAAATAATAAATTTTAAAAATTTAATTATTAAAATTTTAAATCTTAAAATTTAAAAATTTAAATACTAAATTTTAAAAATTTAATTATTAAAATTTTAAATTTTAAAATTTAAAAATATAAATACTAAATTTTAAAAATTTAATTATTAAAACTTTAAATTTTAAAATTTAAAAATTTAAATACTAACTTTTAAAAATTTATTTATTAAAATTTTAAATTTTAAAATTTAAAAATTTAAATACTAAATTTTAAAAATTTAATTATTAAAACTTTAAATTTTAAAATTTAAAAATTTAAATACTAAATTTTCAAAATTTAAGTATTAAAACTTTAAATTTTAAAATTTAAAAATTTAAATACTAAATTTTAAAAATTTAATTATTAAAATTTTAAATCTTAAAATTTAAAAATTTAAATACTAAATTTTAAAAATTTAATTATTAAAACTTTAAATTTTAAAATTTAAAAATTTATATACTAAATTTTAAAAATTTAATTTTTAAAATTTTTAATTTTAAAATTTAAAAATGTAAATACTAAATTTTAAAAATTTAATTATTAAAATTTTAAATATTAATATTTAAAAATTTAAATACTAAATTTCAAAAATTTAATTATTAAAACTTTAAATTTTAAATTTTAAAAATTTAAATAATAAATTTTAAAAATTTAAGTATTAAAACTTTAAATTTTAAAATTTAAAAATTTAAATACTAAATTTAAAAAATTTAATTATTAAAATTTTAAATTTTAAAATTTAAAAATTTAAATTTTAAAATTTAAAAATTTAAATACCAAATTATAAAAGTTTAATTATTAAAACTTAAATTTTAAAATTTTAAAATTTAATTACTAAATTTTAAAAATTTAATTATTAAAATTTTAAATTATAAAATTTAAAAATTTAAATACTAAATTTTAAAAATTTAATTATTAAAATTTTAAATTTTAATATTTAAAAATTTAAATTTTAAAATTTAAAAATTTAAATACTAAATTTTAAAAATTTAATTATTAAACCTTTAAATTTTAAAATTTAAAAATTTAAATACTAAATTTTAAAAATGTAATTATTAAAATTTTAAATTTTAAAATTAAAAAAATTTAAAATTTAAAATTTAAAAATTTAAATACTAAATTTTAAAAATTTAATTATTAAAACTTTAAATTTTAAAATTTAAAAATTTAAATACTAAATTTTAAAAATTTAATTATTAAACCTTTAAATTTTAAAATTTAAAAATTTAAATACTAAATTTTAAAAATGTAATTATTAAAATTTTAAATTTTAAAATTAAAAAAATTTAAATTTTAAAATTTAAAAATTTAAATACTAAATTTTAAAAATTTAATTATTAAAACTTTAAATTTTAAAATTTAAAAATTTAAATACTAAATTTTAAAAATATAATTATTAAAATTTTAAATTTTAAAATTTAAAAATATATATCCTAAATTTTAAAAATTTAATTCTTAAAACTTTAAATTTTAAAATTTAAAAATTTAAATACTAAATTTTAAAAATTTAATTATTAAAACTTTAAATTTTAAAATTTAAAAATTTAAATAATAAATTTTAAAAATTTAATTATTAAAATTTTAAATTTTAAAATTTAAATATTTAAATACTAAATTTTAAAAATTTAATTTTTAAAATTTTAAATTTTAAAATTTAAAAATTTAAAAACTAAATTTTAAAAATTTAATTATTAAAACTTTAAATTTTAAAATTTAAAAATTTAAATCCTAAATTTTAAAAATTTAATTATTAAAACTTTAAATTTTAAAATTTAAAAATCTAAATACTAAATTTTAAAAATCTAATTATAAAAATTTTAAATTTTAAAATTTAAAAATTTAAACTTTAAAATTTAAAAATTTAAATACTAAATTTTAAAAATTTAATTATTAAAATTTTAAATTTTAAAATATAAAAATTTAAACTTTAAAATTTAAAAATTTAAATACTAAATTTTAAAAATTTAATTATTAAAACTTTAAATTTTAAAATTTAAAAATTTAAATAATAAATTTTAAAAATTTAATTATTAAAATTTTAAATCTTAAAATTTAAAAATTTAAATACTAAATTTTAAAAATTTAATTATTAAAATTTTAAATTTTAAAATTTAAAAATATAAATACTAAATTTTAAAAATTTAATTATTAAAACTTTAAATTTTAAAATTTAAAAATTTAAATACTAACTTTTAAAAATTTATTTATTAAAATTTTAAATTTTAAAATTTAAAAATTTAAATACTAAATTTTAAAAATTTAATTATTAAAACTTTAAATTTTAAAATTTAAAAATTTAAATACTAAATTTTAAAAATGTAATTATTAAAACTTTAAAATTTAAAATTTAAAAATTTAAATACTAAATTTTAAAAATTTAATTATTAAAATTTTAAATATTAATATTTAAAAATTTAAATACTAAATTTTAAAAATTTAATTATTAAAACTTTAAATTTTAAAATTTAAAAATTTAAATACTAAATTTTCAAAATTTAAGTATTAAAACTTTAAATTTTAAAATTTAAAAATTTAAATACTAAATTTTAAAAATTTAATTATTAAAATTTTAAATCTTAAAATTTAAAAATTTAAATACTAAATTTTAAAAATTTAATTATTAAAATTTTAAATTTTAAAATTTAAAAATATAAATACTATATTTTAAAAATTTAATTATTAAAACTTTAAATTTTAAAATTTAAAAATTTAAATACTAACTTTTAAAAATTTATTTATTAAAATTTTAAATTTTAAAATTTAAAAATTTAAATACTAAATTTTAAAAATTTAATTATTAAAACTTTAAATTTTAAAATTTAAAAATTTAAATACTAAATTTTAAAAATGTAATTATTAAAACTTTAAAATTTAAAATTTAAAAATTTAAATACTAAATTTTAAAAATTTAATTATTAAAATTTTAAAAATTAATATTTAAAAATTTAAATACTAAATTTTAAAAATTTAATTATTAAAACTTTAAATTTTAAAATTTAAAAATTTAAATACTAAATTTTCAAAATTTAAGTATTAAAACTTTAAAATTTAAAATTTAAAAATTTAAATACTAAATTTTAAAAATTTAAGTATTAAAACTTTAAATTTTAAAATTTAAAAATCTAAATACTAAATTTTAAAAATCTAATTATAAAAATTTTAAATTTTAAAATTTAAAAATTTAAACTTTAAAATTTAAAAATTTAAATACTAAATTTTAAAAATTTAATTATTAAAATTTTAAATTTTAAAATTTAAAAATATATATCCTAAATTTTAAAAATTTAATTCTTAAAACTTTAAATTTTAAAATTTAAAAATTTAAATACTAAATTTTAAAAATTTAATTATTAAAACTTTAAATTTTAAAATTTAAAAATTTAAATAATAAATTTTAAAAATTTAATTATTAAAATTTTAAATTTTAAAATTTAAAAATTTAAATACTAAATTTTAAAAATTTAATTTTTAAAATTTTAAATTTTAAAATTTAAAAATTTAAAAACTAAATTTTAAAAATTTAATTATTAAAACTTTAAATTTTAAAATTTAAAAATTTAAATCCTAAATTTTAAAAATTTAATTATTAAAACTTTAAATTTTAAAATTTAAAAATCTAAATACTAAATTTTAAAAATCTAATTATAAAAATTTTAAATTTTAAAATTTAAAAATTTAAACTTTAAAATTTAAAAATTTAAATACTAAATTTTAAAAATTTAATTATTACAATTTTAAATTTTAAAATATAAAAATTTAAACTTTAAAATTTAAAAATTTAAATACTAAATTTTAAAAATTTAATTATTAAAACTTTAAATTTTAAAATTTAAAAATTTAAATAATAAATTTTAAAAATTTAATTATTAAAATTTTAAATCTTAAAATTTAAAAATTTAAATACTAAATTTAAAAAATTTAATTATTAAAACTTTAAATTTTAAAATTTAAAAATTTAAATACTAAATTTTAAAAATTTAATTATTAAAACTTTAAAATTTAAAATTTAAAAATTTAAATACTAAATTTTAAAAATTTATTTATTAAAACTTTAAATTTTAAAATTTAAAAATTTATATACTAAATTTTAAAAATTTAATTTTTAAAATTTTTAATTTTAAAATTTAAAAATGTAAATACTAAATTTTAAAAATTTAATTATTAAAATTTTAAATATTAATATTTAAAAATTTAAATACTAAATTTCAAAAATTTAATTATTAAAACTTTAAATTTTAAATTTTAAAAATTTAAATAATAAATTTTAAAAATTTTAGTATTAAAACTTTAAATTTTAAAATTTAAAAATTTAAATACTAAATTTTAAAAATTTAATTATTAAAATTTTAAATTTTAAAATTTAAAAATTTAAATTTTAAAATTTAAAAATTTAAATACCAAATTATAAAAGTTTAATTATTAAAACTTAAATTTTAAAATTTTAAAATTTAAATACTAAATTTTAAAAATTTAATTATTAAAATTTTAAATTATAAAATTTAAAAATTTAAATACTAAATTTTAAAAATTTAATTATTAAAATTTTAAATTTTAATATTTAAAAATTTAAATTTTAAAATTTAAAAATTTAAATACTAAATTTTAAAAATTTAATTATTAAACCTTTAAATTTTAAAATTTAAAAATTTAAATACTAAATTTTAAAAATGTAATTATTAAAATTTTAAATTTTAAAATTAAAAAAATTAAAATTTTAAAATTTAAAAATTTAAATACTAAATTTTAAAAATTTAATTATTAAAACTTTAAATTTTAAAATTTAAAAATTTAAATACTAAATTTTAAAAATTTAATTATTAAACCTTTAAATTTTAAAATTTAAAAATTTAAATACTAAATTTTAAAAATTTAATTATTAAAACTTTAAATTTTAAAATTTAAAAATTTAAATACTAAATTTTAAAAATATAATTATTAAAATTTTAAATTTTAAAATTTAAAAATATATATCCTAAATTTTAAAAATTTAATTCTTAAAACTTTAAATTTTAAAATTTAAAAATTTAAATACTAAATTTTAAAAATTTAATTATTAAAACTTTAAATTTTAAAATTTAAAAATTTAAATAATAAATTTTAAAAATTTAATTATTAAAATTTTAAATTTTAAAATTTAAAAATTTAAATACTAAATTTTAAAAATTTAATTTTTAAAATTTTAAATTTTAAAATTTAAAAATTTAAAAACTAAATTTTAAAAATTTAATTATTAAAACTTTAAATTTTAAAATTTAAAAATTTAAATCCTAAATTTTAAAAATTTAATTATTAAAACTTTAAATTTTAAAATTTAAAAATCTAAATACTAAATTTTAAAAATCTAATTATAAAAATTTTAAATTTTAAAATTTAAAAATTTAAACTTTAAAATTTAAAAATTTAAATACTAAATTTTAAAAATTTAATTATTAAAATTTTAAATTTTAAAATATAAAAATTTAAACTTTAAAATTTAAAAATTTAAATACTAAATTTTAAAAATTTAATTATTAAAACTTTAAATTTTAAAATTTAAAAATTTAAATAATAAATTTTAAAAATTTAATTATTAAAATTTTAAATCTTAAAATTTAAAAATTTAAATACTAAATTTTAAAAATTTAATTATTAAAATTTTAAATTTTAAAATTTAAAAATATAAATACTAAATTTTAAAAATTTAATTATTAAAACTTTAAATTTTAAAATTTAAAAATTTAAATACTAAATTTTCAAAATTTAAGTATTAAAACTTTAAATTTTAAAATTTAAAAATTTAAATACTAAATTTTAAAAATTTAATTATTAAAATTTTAAATCTTAAAATTTAAAAATTTAAATACTAAATTTTAAAAATTTAATTATTAAAACTTTAAATTTTAAAATTTAAAAATTTATATACTAAATTTTAAAAATTTAATTTTTAAAATTTTTAATTTTAAAATTTAAAAATGTAAATACTAAATTTTAAAAATTTAATTATTAAAATTTTAAATATTAATATTTAAAAATTTAAATACTAAATTTCAAAAATTTAATTATTAAAATTTTAAATTTTAATATTTAAAAATTTAAATTTTAAAATTTAAAAATTTAAATACTAAATTTTAAAAATTTAATTATTAAACCTTTAAATTTTAAAATTTAAAAATTTAAATACTAAATTTTAAAAATTTAATTATTAAAACTTTAAATTTTAAAATTTAAAAATTTAAATACTAAATTTTAAAAATATAATTATTAAAATTTTAAATTTTAAAATTTAAAAATATATATCCTAAATTTTAAAAATTTAATTCTTAAAACTTTAAATTTTAAAATTTAAAAATTTAAATACTAAATTTTAAAAATTTAATTATTAAAACTTTAAATTTTAAAATTTAAAAATTTAAATAATAAATTTTAAAAATTTAATTATTAAAATTTTAAATTTTAAAATTTAAAAATTTAAATACTAAATTTTAAAAATTTAATTTTTAAAATTTTAAATTTTAAAATTTAAAAATTTAAAAACTAAATTTTAAAAATTTAATTATTAAAACTTTAAATTTTAAAATTTAAAAATTTAAATCCTAAATTTTAAAAATTTAATTATTAAAACTTTAAATTTTAAAATTTAAAAATCTAAATACTAAATTTTAAAAATCTAATTATAAAAATTTTAAATTTTAAAATTTAAAAATTTAAACTTTAAAATTTAAAAATTTAAATACTAAATTTTAAAAATTTAATTATTAAAATTTTAAATTTTAAAATATAAAAATTTAAACTTTAAAATTTAAAAATTTAAATACTAAATTTTAAAAATTTAATTATTAAAACTTTAAATTTTAAAATTTAAAAATTTAAATAATAAATTTTAAAAATTTAATTATTAAAATTTTAAATCTTAAAATTTAAAAATTTAAATACTAAATTTTAAAAATTTAATTATTAAAATTTTAAATTTTAAAATTTAAAAATATAAATACTAAATTTTAAAAATTTAATTATTAAAACTTTAAATTTTAAAATTTAAAAATTTAAATACTAAATTTTCAAAATTTAAGTATTAAAACTTTAAATTTTAAAATTTAAAAATTTAAATACTAAATTTTAAAAATTTAATTATTAAAATTTTAAATCTTAAAATTTAAAAATTTAAATACTAAATTTTAAAAATTTAATTATTAAAACTTTAAATTTTAAAATTTAAAAATTTATATACTAAATTTTAAAAATTTAATTTTTAAAATTTTTAATTTTAAAATTTAAAAATGTAAATACTAAATTTTAAAAATTTAATTATTAAAATTTTAAATATTAATATTTAAAAATTTAAATACTAAATTTCAAAAATTTAATTATTAAAACTTTAAATTTTAAATTTTAAAAATTTAAATAATAAATTTTAAAAATTTAAGTATTAAAACTTTAAATTTTAAAATTTAAAAATTTAAATACTAAATTTTAAAAATTTAATTATTAAACCTTTAAATTTTAAAATTTAAAAATTTAAATACTAAATTTTAAAAATGTAATTATTAAAATTTTAAATTTTAAAATTAAAAAAATTTAAATTTTAAAATTTAAAAATTTAAATACTAAATTTTAAAAATTTAATTATTAAAACTTTAAATTTTAAAATTTAAAAATTTAAATACTAAATTTTAAAAATTTAATTATTAAACCTTTAAATTTTAAAATTTAAAAATTTAAATACTAAATTTTAAAAATGTAATTATTATAATTTTAAATTTTAAAATTAAAAAAATTTAAATTTTAAAATTTAAAAATTTAAATACTAAATTTTAAAAATTTAATTATTAAAACTTTAAATTTTAAAATTTAAAAATTTAAATACTAAATTTTAAAAATATAATTATTAAAATTTTAAATTTTAAAATTTAAAAATATATATCCTAAATTTTAAAAATTTAATTCTTAAAACTTTAAATTTTAAAATTTAAAAATTTAAATAATAAATTTTAAAAATTTAATTATTAAAACTTTAAATTTTAAAATTTAAAAATTTAAATAATAAATTTTAAAAATTTAATTATTAAAATTTTAAATTTTAAAATTTAAATATTTAAATACTAAATTTTAAAAATTTAATTTTTAAAATTTTAAATTTTAAAATTTAAAAATTTAAAAACTAAATTTTAAAAATTTAATTATTAAAACTTTAAATTTTAAAATTTAAAAATTTAAATCCTAAATTTTAAAACTTTAATTATTAAAACTTTAAATTTTAAAATTTAAAAATCTAAATACTAAATTTTAAAAATCTAATTATAAAAATTTTAAATTTTAAAATTTAAAAATTTAAACTTTAAAATTTAAAAATTTAAATACTAAATTTTAAAAATTTAATTATTAAAATTTTAAATTTTAAAATATAAAAATTTAAACTTTAAAATTTAAAAATTTAAATACTAAATTTTAAAAATTTAATTATTAAAACTTTAAATTTTAAAATTTAAAAATTTAAATAATAAATTTTAAAAATTTAATTATTAAAATTTTAAATCTTAAAATTTAAAAATTTAAATACTAAATTTTAAAAATTTAATTATTAAAATTTTAAATGTTAAAATTTAAAAATATAAATACTAAATTTTAAAAATTTAATTATTAAAACTTTAAATTTTAAAATTTAAAAATTTAAATACTAACTTTTAAAAATTTATTTATTAAAATTTTAAATTTTAAAATTTAAAAATTTAAATACTAAATTTTAAAAATTTAATTATTAAAACTTTAAATTTTAAAATTTAAAACTTTAAATACTAAATTTTAAAAATGTAATTATTAAAACTTTAAAATTTAAAATTTAAAAATTTAAATACTAAATTTTAAAAATTTAATTATTAAAATTTTAAATATTAATATTTAAAAATTTAAATACTAAATTTTAAAAATTTAATTATTAAAACTTTAAATTTTAAAATTTAAAAATTTAAATACTAAATTTTAAAAATTTAATTATTAAAACTTTAAATTTTAAAATTTAAAAATTTAAATACTAAATTTTCAAAATTTAAGTATTAAAACTTTAAATTTTAAAATTTAAAAATTTAAATACTAAATTTTAAAAATTTAATTATTAAAATTTTAAATCTTAAAATTTAAAAATTTAAATACTAAATTTTAAAAATTTAATTATTAAAACTTTAAATTTTAAAATTTAAAAATTTATATACTAAATTTTAAAAATTTAATTTTTAAAATTTTTAATTTTAAAATTTAAAAATGTAAATACTAAATTTTAAAAATTTAATTATTAAAATTTTAAATATTAATATTTAAAAATTTAAATACTAAATTTCAAAAATTTAATTATTAAAACTTTAAATTTTAAATTTTAAAAATTTAAATAAAAAATTTTAAAAATTTAAGTATTAAAACTTTAAATTTTAAAATTTAAAAATTTAAATACTAAATTTAAAAAATTTAATTATTAAAATTTTAAATTTTAAAATTTAAAAATTTAAATTTTAAAATTTAAAAATTTAAATACCAAATTATAAAAGTTTAATTATTAAAACTTAAATTTTAAAATTTTAAAATTTAAATACTAAATTTTAAAAATTTAATTATTAAAATTTTAAATTATAAAATTTAAAAATTTAAATACTAAATTTTAAAAATTTAATTATTAAAATTTTAAATTTTAATATTTAAAAATTTAAATTTTAAAATTTAAAAATTTAAATACTAAATTTTAAAAATTTAATTATTAAACCTTTAAATTTTAAAATATAAAAATTTAAATACTAAATTTTAAAAATGTAATTATTAAAATTTTAAATTTTAAAATTAAAAAAATTTAAATTTTAAAATTTAAAAATTTAAATACTAAATTTTAAAAATTTAATTATTAAAACTTTAAATTTTAAAATTTAAAAATTTAAATACTAAATTTTAAAAATTTAATTATTAAACCTTTAAATTTTAAAATTTAAAAATTTAAATACTAAATTTTAAAAATGTAATTATTAAAATTTTAAATTTTAAAATTAAAAAAATTTAAATTTTAAAATTTAAAAATTTAAATACTAAATTTTAAAAATTTAATTATTAAAACTTTAAATTTTAAAATTTAAAAATTTAAATACTAAATTTTAAAAATATAATTATTAAAATTTTAAATTTTAAAATTTAAAAATATATATCCTAAATTTTAAAAATTTAATTCTTAAAACTTTAAATTTTAAAATTTAAAAATTTAAATACTAAATTTTAAAAATTTAATTATTAAAACTTTAAATTTTAAAATTTAAAAATTTAAATAATAAATTTTAAAAATTTAATTATTAAAACTTTAAATTTTAAAATTTAAAAATTTAAATACTAAATTTTAAAAATATAATTATGAAAATTTTAAATTTTAAAATTTAAAAATATATATCCTAAATTTTAAAAATTTAATTCTTAAAACTTTAAATTTTAAAATTTAAAAATTTAAATAATAAATTTTAAAAATTTAATTATTAAAACTTTAAATTTTAAAATTTAAAAATTTAAATAATAAATTTTAAAAATTTAATTATTAAAATTTTAAATTTTAAAATTTAAATATTTAAATACTAAATTTTAAAAATTTAATTTTTAAAATTTTAAATTTTAAAATTTAAAAATTTAAAAACTAAATTTTAAAAATTTAATTATTAAAACTTTAAATTTTAAAATTTAAAAATTTAAATCCTAAATTTTAAAAATTTAATTATTAAAACTTTAAATTTTAAAATTTAAAAATCTAAATACTAAATTTTAAAAATCTAATTATAAAAATTTTAAATTTTAAAATTTAAAAATTTAAACTTTAAAATTTAAAAATTTAAATACTAAATTTTAAAAATTTAATTATTAAAATTTTAAATTTTAAAATATAAAAATTTAAACTTTAAAATTTAAAAATTTAAATACTAAATTTTAAAAATTTAATTATTAAAACTTTAAATTTTAAAATTTAAAAATTTAAATAATAAATTTTAAAAATTTAATTATTAAAATTTTAAATCTTAAAATTTAAAAATTTAAATACTAAATTTTAAAAATTTAATTATTAAAATTTTAAATGTTAAAATTTAAAAATATAAATACTAAATTTTAAAAATTTAATTATTAAAACTTTAAATTTTAAAATTTAAAAATTTAAATACTAACTTTTAAAAATTTATTTATTAAAATTTTAAATTTTAAAATTTAAAAATTTAAATACTAAATTTTAAAAATTTAATTATTAAAACTTTAAATTTTAAAATTTAAAACTTTAAATACTAAATTTTAAAAATGTAATTATTAAAACTTTAAAATTTAAAATTTAAAAATTTAAATACTAAATTTTAAAAATTTAATTATTAAAATTTTAAATATTAATATTTAAAAATTTAAATACTAAATTTTAAAAATTTAATTATTAAAACTTTAAATTTTAAAATTTAAAAATTTAAATACTAAATTTTAAAAATTTAATTATTAAAACTTTAAATTTTAAAATTTAAAAATTTAAATACTAAATTTTCAAAATTTAAGTATTAAAACTTTAAATTTTAAAATTTAAAAATTTAAATACTAAATTTTAAAAATTTAATTATTAAAATTTTAAATCTTAAAATTTAAAAATTTAAATACTAAATTTTAAAAATTTAATTATTAAAACTTTAAATTTTAAAATTTAAAAATTTATATACTAAATTTTAAAAATTTAATTTTTAAAATTTTTAATTTTAAAATTTAAAAATGTAAATACTAAATTTTAAAAATTTAATTATTAAAATTTTAAATATTAATATTTAAAAATTTAAATACTAAATTTCAAAAATTTAATTATTAAAACTTTAAATTTTAAATTTTAAAAATTTAAATAAAAAATTTTAAAAATTTAAGTATTAAAACTTTAAATTTTAAAATTTAAAAATTTAAATACTAAATTTAAAAAATTTAATTATTAAAATTTTAAATTTTAAAATTTAAAAATTTAAATTTTAAAATTTAAAAATTTAAATACCAAATTATAAAAGTTTAATTATTAAAACTTAAATTTTAAAATTTTAAAATTTAAATACTAAATTTTAAAAATTTAATTATTAAAATTTTAAATTATAAAATTTAAAAATTTAAATACTAAATTTTAAAAATTTAATTATTAAAATTTTAAATTTTAATATTTAAAAATTTAAATTTTAAAATTTAAAAATTTAAATACTAAATTTTAAAAATTTAATTATTAAACCTTTAAATTTTAAAATATAAAAATTTAAATACTAAATTTTAAAAATGTAATTATTAAAATTTTAAATTTTAAAATTAAAAAAATTTAAATTTTAAAATTTAAAAATTTAAATACTAAATTTTAAAAATTTAATTATTAAAACTTTAAATTTTAAAATTTAAAAATTTAAATACTAAATTTTAAAAATTTAATTATTAAACCTTTAAATTTTAAAATTTAAAAATTTAAATACTAAATTTTAAAAATGTAATTATTAAAATTTTAAATTTTAAAATTAAAAAAATTTAAATTTTAAAATTTAAAAATTTAAATACTAAATTTTAAAAATTTAATTATTAAAACTTTAAATTTTAAAATTTAAAAATTTAAATACTAAATTTTAAAAATATAATTATTAAAATTTTAAATTTTAAAATTTAAAAATATATATCCTAAATTTTAAAAATTTAATTCTTAAAACTTTAAATTTTAAAATTTAAAAATTTAAATACTAAATTTTAAAAATTTAATTATTAAAACTTTAAATTTTAAAATTTAAAAATTTAAATAATAAATTTTAAAAATTTAATTATTAAAATTTTAAATTTTGAAATTTAAAAATTTAAATACTAAATTTTAAAAATTTAATTTTTAAAATTTTAAATTTTAAAATTTAAAAATTTAAAAACTAAATTTTAAAAATTTAATTATTAAAACTTTAAATTTTAAAATTTAAAAATTTAAATCCTAAATTTTAAAAATTTAATTATTAAAACTTTAAATTTTAAAATTTAAAAATCTAAATACTAAATTTTAAAAATCTAATTATAAAAATTTTAAATTTTAAAATTTAAAAATTTAAACTTTAAAATTTAAAAATTTAAATACTAAATTTTAAAAATTTAATTATTAAAATTTTAAATTTTAAAATATAAAAATTTAAACTTTAAAATTTAAAAATTTAAATACTAAATTTTAAAAATTTAATTATTAAAACTTTAAATTTTAAAATTTAAAAATTTAAATAATAAATTTTAAAAATTTAATTATTAAAATTTTAAATCTTAAAATTTAAAAATTTAAATACTAAATTTAAAAAATTTAATTATTAAAACTTTAAATTTTAAAATTTAAAAATTTAAATACTAAATTTTAAAAATTTAATTATTAAAACTTTAAAATTTAAAATTTAAAAATTTAAATACTAAATTTTAAAAATTTATTTATTAAAACTTTAAATTTTAAAATTTAAAAATTTATGTACTAAATTTTAAAAATTTAATTTTTAAAATTTTTAATTTTAAAATTTAAAAATGTAAATACTAAATTTTAAAAATTTAATTATTAAAATTTTAAATATTAATATTTAAAAATTTAAATACTAAATTTCAAAAATTTAATTATTAAAACTTTAAATTTTAAATTTTAAAAATTTAAATAATAAATTTTAAAAATTTAAGTATTAAAACTTTAAATTTTAAAATTTAAAAATTTAAATACTAAATTTAAAAAATTTAATTATTAAAATTTTAAATTTTAAAATTTAAAAATTTAAATTTTAAAATTTAAAAATTTAAATACCAAATTATAAAAGTTTAATTATTAAAACTTAAATTTTAAAATTTTAAAATTTAAATACTAAATTTTAAAAATTTAATTATTAAAATTTTAAATTATAAAATTTAAAAATTTAAATACTAAATTTTAAAAATTTAATTATTAAAATTTTAAATTTTAATATTTAAAAATTTAAATTTTAAAATTTAAAAATTTAAATACTAAATTTTAAAAATTTAATTATTAAACCTTTAAATTTTAAAATTTAAAAATTTAAATACTAAATTTTAAAAATGTAATTATTAAAATTTTAAATTTTAAAATTAAAAAAATTTAAATTTTAAAATTTAAAAATTTAAATACTAAATTTTAAAAATTTAATTATTAAAACTTTAAATTTTAAAATTTAAAAATTTAAATACTAAATTTTAAAAATTTAATTATTAAACCTTTAAATTTTAAAATTTAAAAATTTAAATACTAAATTTTAAAAATGTAATTATTAAAATTTTAAATTTTAAAATTAAAAAAATTTAAATTTTAAAATTTAAAAATTTAAATACTAAATTTTAAAAATTTAATTATTAAAACTTTAAATTTTAAAATTTAAAAATTTAAATACTAAATTTTAAAAATATAATTATTAAAATTTTAAATTTTAAAATTTAAAAATATATATCCTAAATTTTAAAAACTTAATTCTTAAAACTTTAAATTTTAAAATTTAAAAATTTAAATACTAAATTTTAAAAATTTAATTATTAAAACTTTAAATTTTAAAATTTAAAAATTTAAATAATAAATTTTAAAAATTTAATTATTAAAATTTTAAATTTTAAAATTTAAAAATTTAAATACTAAATTTTAAAAATTTAATTTTTAAAATTTTAAATTTTAAAATTTAAAAATTTAAAAACTAAATTTTAAAAATTTAATTATTAAAACTTTAAATTTTAAAATTTAAAAATTTAAATCCTAAATTTTAAAAATTTAATTATTAAAACTTTAAATTTTAAAATTTAAAAATCTAAATACTAAATTTTAAAAATCTAATTATAAAAATTTTAAATTTTAAAATTTAAAAATTTAAACTTTAAAATTTAAAAATTTAAATACTAAATTTTAAAAATTTAATTATTAAAATTTTAAATTTTAAAATATAAAAATTTAAACTTTAAAATTTAAAAATTTAAATACTAAATTTTAAAAATTTAATTATTAAAACTTTAAATTTTAAAATTTAAAAATTTAAATAATAAATTTTAAAAATTTAATTATTAAAATTTTAAATCTTAAAATTTAAAAATTTAAATACTAAATTTAAAAAATTTAATTATTAAAACTTTAAATTTTAAAATTTAAAAATTTAAATACTAAATTTTAAAAATTTAATTATTAAAACTTTAAAATTTAAAATTTAAAAATTTAAATACTAAATTTTAAAAATTTATTTATTAAAACTTTAAATTTTAAAATTTAAAAATTTATATACTAAATTTTAAAAATTTAATTTTTAAAGTTTTTAATTTTAAAATTTAAAAATGTAAATACTAAATTTTAAAAATTTAATTATTAAAATTTTAAATATTAATATTTAAAAATTTAAATACTAAATTTCAAAAATTTAATTATTAAAACTTTAAATTTTAAATTTTAAAAATTTAAATAATAAATTTTAAAAATTTAAGTATTAAAACTTTAAATTTTAAAATTTAAAAATTTAAATACTAAATTTTAAAAATTTAATTATTAAAATTTTAAATTTTAAAATTTAAAAATTTAAATTTTAAAATTTAAAAATTTAAATACCAAATTATAAAAGTTTAATTATTAAAACTTAAATTTTAAAATTTTAAAATTTAAATACTAAATTTTAAAAATTTAATTATTAAAATTTTAAATTATAAAATTTAAAAATTTAAATACTAAATTTTAAAAATTTAATTATTAAAATTTTAAATTTTAATATTTAAAAATTTAAATTTTAAAATTTAAAAATTTAAATACTAAATTTTAAAAATTTAATTATTAAACCTTTAAATTTTAAAATTTAAAAATTTAAATACTAAATTTTAAAAATGTAATTATTAAAATTTTAAATTTTAAAATTAAAAAAATTTAAATTTTAAAATTTAAAAATTTAAATACTAAATTTTAAAAATTTAATTATTAAAACTTTAAATTTTAAAATTTAAAAATTTAAATACTAACTTTTAAAAATTTATTTATTAAAATTTTAAATTTTAAAATTTAAAAATTTAAATACTAAATTTTAAAAATTTAATTATTAAAACTTTAAACTTTAAAATTTAAAAATTTAAATACTAAATTTTAAAAATTTAATTATTAAAACTTTAAATTTTAAAATTTAAAAATTTAAATAATAAATTTTTAAAAATTTAATTATTAAAATTTTAAATCTTAAAATTTAAAAATTTAAATACTAAATTTTAAAAATTTAATTATTAAAATTTTAAATTTTAAAATTTAAAAATATAAATACTAAATTTTAAAAATTTAATTATTAAAACTTTAAATTTTAAAATTTAAAAATTTAAATACTAACTTTTAAAAATTTATTTATTAAAATTTTAAATTTTAAAATTTAAAAATTTAAATACTAAATTTTAAAAATTTAATTATTAAAACTTTAAATTTTAAAATTTAAAAATTTAAATACTAAATTTTAAAAATGTAATTATTAAAACTTTAAAATTTAAAATTTAAAAATTTAAATACTAAATTTTAAAAATTTAATTATTAAAATTTTAAATATTAATATTTAAAAATTTAAATACTAAATTTTAAAAATTTAATTATTAAAACTTTAAATTTTAAAATTTAAAAATTTAAATACTAAATTTTCAAAATTTAAGTATTAAAACTTTAAATTTTAAAATTTAAAAATTTAAATACTAAATTTTAAAAATTTAATTATTAAAATTTTAAATCTTAAAATTTAAAAATTTAAATACTAAATTTTAAAAATTTAATTATTAAAACTTTAAATTTTAAAATTTAAAAATTTATATACTAAATTTTAAAAATTTAATTTTTAAAATTTTTAATTTTAAAATTTAAAAATGTAAATACTAAATTTTAAAAATTTAATTATTAAAATTTTAAATATTAATATTTAAAAATTTAAATACTAAATTTCAAAAATTTAATTATTAAAACTTTAAATTTTAAATTTTAAAAATTTAAATAATAAATTTTAAAAATTTAAGTATTAAAACTTTAAATTTTAAAATTTAATAATTTAAATACTAAATTTAAAAAATTTAATTATTAAAATTTTAAATTTTAAAATTTAAAAATTTAAATTTTAAAATTTAAAAATTTAAATACCAAATTATAAAAGTTTAATTTTTAAAACTTAAATTTTAAAATTTTAAAATTTAAATACTAAATATTAAAAATTTAATTATTAAAATTTTAAATTATAAAATTTAAAAATTTAAATACTAAATTTTAAAAATTTAATTATTAAAATTTTAAATTTTAATATTTAAAAATTTAAATTTTAAAATTTAAAAATTTAAATACTAAATTTTAAAAATTTAATTATTAAACCTTTAAATTTTAAAATTTAAAAATTTAAATACTAAATTTTAAAAATGTAATTATTAAAATTTTAAATTTTAAAATTAAAAAAATTTAAATTTTAAAATTTAAAAATTTAAATACTAAATTTTAAAAATTTAATTATTAAAACTTTAAATTTTAAAATTTAAAAATTTAAATACTAAATTTTAAAAATTTAATTATTAAACCTTTAAATTTTAAAATTTAAAAATTTAAATACTAAATTTTAAAAATGTAATTATTAAAATTTTAAATTTTAAAATTAAAAAAATTTAAATTTTAAAATTTAAAAATTTAAATACTAAATTTTAAAAATTTAATTATTAAAACTTTAAATTTTAAAATTTAAAAATTTAAATACTAAATTTTAAAAATATAATTATTAAAATTTTAAATTTTAAAATTTAAAAATATATATCCTAAATTTTAAAAATTTAATTCTTAAAACTTTAAATTTTAAAATTTAAAAATTTAAATACTAAATTTTAAAAATTTAATTATTAAAACTTTAAATTTTAAAATTTAAAAATTTAAATAATAAATTTTAAAAATTTAATTATTAAAATTTTAAATTTTAAAATTTAAAAATTTAAATACTTAATTTTAAAAATTTAATTTTTAAAATTTTAAATTTTAAAATTTAAAAATTTAAAAACTAAATTTTAAAAATTTAATTATTAAAACTTTAAATTTTAAAATTTAAAAATTTAAATCCTAAATTTTAAAAATTTAATTATTAAAACTTTAAATTTTAAAATTTAAAAATCTAAATACTAAATTTTAAAAATCTAATTATAAAAATTTTAAATTTTAAAATTTAAAAATTTAAACTTTAAAATTTAAAAATTTAAATACTAAATTTTAAAAATTTAATTATTAAAATTTTAAATTTTAAAATATAAAAATTTAAACTTTAAAATTTAAAAATTTAAATACTAAATTTTAAAAATTTAATTATTAAAACTTTAAATTTTAAAATTTAAAAATTTAAATAATAAATTTTAAAAATTTAATTATTAAAATTTTAAATCTTAAAATTTAAAAATTTAAATACTAAATTTTAAAAATTTAATTATTAAAATTTTAAATTTTAAAATTTAAAAATATAAATACTAAATTTTAAAAATTTAATTATTAAAACTTTAAATTTTAAAATTTAAAAATTTAAATACTAACTTTTAAAAATTTATTTATTAAAATTTTAAATTTTAAAATTTAAAAATTTAAATACTAAATTTTAAAAATTTAATTATTAAAACTTTAAATTTTAAAATTTAAAAATTTAAATACTAAATTTTAAAAATGTAATTATTAAAACTTTAAAATTTAAAATTTAAAAATTTAAATACTAAATTTTAAAAATTTAATTATTAAAATTTTAAATATTAATATTTAAAAATTTAAATACTAAATTTTAAAAATTTAATTATTAAAACTTTAAATTTTAAAATTTAAAAATTTAAATACTAAATTTTCAAAATTTAAGTATTAAAACTTTAAATTTTAAAATTTAAAAATTTAAATACTAAATTTTAAAAATTTAATTATTAAAATTTTAAATCTTAAAATTTAAAAATTTAAATACTAAATTTTAAAAATTTAATTATTAAAATTTTAAATTTTAAAATTTAAAAATATAAATACTAAATTTTAAAAATTTAATTATTAAAACTTTAAATTTTAAAATTTAAAAATTTAAATACTAACTTTTAAATATTTATTTATTAAAATTTTAAATTTTAAAATTTAAAAATTTAAATACTAAATTTTAAAAATTTAATTATTAAAACTTTAAATTTTAAAATTTAAAAATTTAAATACTAAATTTTAAAAATGTAATTATTAAAACTTTAAAATTTAAAATTTAAAAATTTAAATACTAAATTTTAAAAATTTAATTATTAAAACTTTAAATTTTAAAATTTAAAAATTTAAATACTAAATTTTAAAAATGTAATTATTAAAACTTTAAAATTTAAAATTTAAAAATTTAAATACTAAATTTTAAAAATTTAATTATTAAAACTTTAAATTTTAAAATTTAAAAATTTAAATACTAAATTTTAAAAATGTAATTATTAAAACTTTAAAATTTAAAATTTAAAAATTTAAATACTAAATTTTAAAAATTTAATTATTAAAACTTTAAATTTTAAAATTTAAAAATTTAAATACTAAATTTTAAAAATGTAATTATTAAAACTTTAAAATTTAAAATTTAAAAATTTAAATACTAAATTTTAAAAATTTAATTATTAAAATTTTAAATTTTAAAATTTAAAAATTTAAATACTAAATTTTAAAAATTTAATTATTAAAACTTTAAATTTTAAAATTTAAAAATTTAAATACTAAATTTTAAAAATGTAATTATTAAAACTTTATAATTTAAAATTTAAAAATTTAAATACTAAATTTTAAAAATTTAATTATTAAAATTTTAAATATTAATATTTAAAAATTTAAATACTAAATTTTAAAAATTTAATTATTAAAACTTTAAATTTTAAAATTTAAAAATTTAAATACTAAATTTTCAAAATTTAAGTATTAAAACTTTAAGTTTTAAAATTTAAAAATTTAAATACTAAATTTTAAAAATTTAATTATTAAAACTTTAAATTTTAAAATTTAAAAATTTAAATACTAAATTTTAAAAATTTAATTATTAAAACTTTAAATTTTAAAATTTAAATACTTAATTTTAAAAATTTAATTATTAAAATTTTAAATTTTAAAATTTAAAAATTTAAATACTAAATTTTAAAAATTTAAGTATTAAAATTTTAATACTAAATTTTAAAATTTTAATTATTAAAATTTAATTATTAAAACTTTAAATTTTAAAATTTAAAAATTTAAATACTAAATTTTAAAAATTTAATTATAAAAACTTTAAATTTTAAAATTTTAAAATTTAAATACTAAATTTTAAAAATTTAATTATTAAAATTTTAAATTTTAAAATTTAAAAATTTAAATACTAAATTTTAAAAATTTAAATTTTAAAATTTAAAAATTTAAATACTAAATTTTAAAAATTAATTATTAAAACTTAAATTTTAAAATTTAAAAATTTAAATTTTAAAATTTAAAAATTTAAATACTGAATTTTAAAAAGTTAATTATTAAAATTTTAAATTTTAAAATTTAAAAATTTAAATTTTAAAATTTAAAAATTTAAATACTAAATTTTAAAAATTTAATTATTAAAACTTTAAATTTTAAAATTTAAAAATTTAAATACTAAATTTTAAAAATTTAATTATTAAACCTTTAAATTTTAAAATTTAAAAATTTAAATACTAAATTTTAAAAATGTAATTATTAAAATTTTAAATTTTAAAATTAAAAAAATTTAAATTTTAAAATTTAAAAATTTAAATACTAAATTTTAAAAATTTAATTATTAAAACTTTAAATTTTAAAATTTAAAAATTTAAATACTAAATTTTAAAAAATAATTATTAAAATTTTAAATTTTAAAATTTAAAAATTTATATCCTAAATTTTAAAAATTTAATTCTTAAAACTTTAAATTTTAAAATTTAAAAATTTAAATACTAAATTTTAAAAATTTAATTATTAAAACTTTAAATTTTAAAATTTAAAAATATAAATAATAAATTTTAAAAATTTAATTATTAAAATTTTAAATTTTAAAATTTAAAAATTTAAATACTAAATTTTAAAAATTTAATTTTTAAAATTTTAAATTTTAAAATTTAAAAATTTAAATACTAAATTTTAAAAATTTAATTATTAAAACTTTAAATTTTAAAATTTAAAAATTTAAATACTAACTTTTAAAAATTTATTTATTAAAATTTTAAATCTTAAAATTTAAAAATTTAAATACTAAATTTTAAAAATGTAATTATTAAAATTTTAAATTTTAAAATTAAAAAAATTTAAATTTTAAAATTTAAAAATTTAAATACTAAATTTTAAAAATTTAATTATTAAAACTTTAAATTTTAAAATTTAAAAATTTAAATACTAAATTTTAAAAATATAATTATTAAAATTTTAAATTTTAAAATTTAAAAATTTATATCCTAAATTTTAAAAATTTAATTCTTAAAACTTTAAATTTTAAAATTTAAAAATTTAAATACTAAATTTTAAAAATTTAATTATTAAAACTTTAAATTTTAAAATTTAAAAATTTAAATACTAACTTTTAAAAATTTATTTATTAAAATTTTAAATTTTAAAATTTAAAAATTTAAATCCTAAATTTTAAAAACTTAATTCTTAAAACTTTAAATTTTAAAATTTAAAAATTTAAATACTAAATTTTAAAAATGTAATTATTAAAACTTTAAAATTTAAAATTTAAAAATTTAAATACTAAATTTTAAAAATTTAATTTTTAAAATTTTAAATTTTAAAATTTAAAAATTTAAATACTAAATTTTAAAAATTTAATTATTAAAACTTTAAATTTTAAAATTTAAAAATTTAAATAATAAATTTTAAAAATTTATTTATTAAAATTTTAAATTTTAAAATTTAAAAATTTAAATCCTAAATTTTAAAAATTTAATTATTAAAACTTTAAATTTTAAAATTTAAAAATCTAAATACTAAATTTTAAAAACCTAATTATTAAAATTTTAAATTTTAAAATTTAAAAATATAAATAATAAATTTTAAAAATTTAATTATTAAAATTTTAAATTTTAAAATTTAAAAATTTAAATACTAAATTTTAAAAATTTAATTTTTAAAATTTTAAATTTTAAAATTTAAAAATTTAAATACTAAATTTTAAAAATTTAATTATTAAAACTTTAAATTTTAAAATTTAAAAATTTAAATACTAACTTTTAAAAATTTATTTATTAAAATTTTAAATCTTAAAATTTAAAAATTTAAATACTAAATTTTAAAAATGTAATTATTAAAATTTTAAATTTTAAAATTAAAAAAATTTAAATTTTAAAATTTAAAAATTTAAATACTAAATTTTAAAAATTTAATTATTAAAACTTTAAATTTTAAAATTTAAAAATTTAAATACTAAATTTTAAAAATATAATTATTAAAATTTTAAATTTTAAAATTTAAAAATTTATATCCTAAATTTTAAAAATTTAATTCTTAAAACTTTAAATTTTAAAATTTAAAAATTTAAATACTAAATTTTAAAAATTTAATTATTAAAACTTTAAATTTTAAAATTTAAAAATTTAAATACTAACTTTTAAAAATTTATTTATTAAAATTTTAAATTTTAAAATTTAAAAATTTAAATCCTAAATTTTAAAAACTTAATTCTTAAAACTTTAAATTTTAAAATTTAAAAATTTAAATACTAAATTTTAAAAATGTAATTATTAAAACTTTAAAATTTAAAATTTAAAAATTTAAATACTAAATTTTAAAAATTTAATTTTTAAAATTTTAAATTTTAAAATTTAAAAATTTAAATACTAAATTTTAAAAATTTAATTATTAAAACTTTAAATTTTAAAATTTAAAAATTTAAATAATAAATTTTAAAAATTTATTTATTAAAATTTTAAATTTTAAAATTTAAAAATTTAAATCCTAAATTTTAAAAATTTAATTATTAAAACTTTAAATTTTAAAATTTAAAAATCTAAATACTAAATTTTAAAAACCTAATTATTAAAATTTTAAATTTTAAAATTTAAAAATTTAAACTTTAAAATTTAAAAATTTAAATACTAAATTTTAAAAATTTAATTATTAAAATTTTAAATTTTAAAATTTAAAAATTTAAACTTTAAAATTTAAAAATTTAAATACTAAATTTTAAAAATTTAATTATTAAAACTTTAAATTTTAAAATTTAAAAATTTAAATAATAAATTTTAAAAATTTAATTATTAAAATTTTAAATCTTAAAATTTAAAAATTTAAATACTAAATTTTAAAAATTTAATTATTAAAATTTTAAATTTTAAAATTTAAAAATTTAAATACTAAATTTTAAAAATTTAATTATTAAAACTTTAAATTTTAAAATTTAAAAATTTAAATACTAAATATTAAAAATGTAATTATTAAAACTTTAAAATTTAAAATTTAAAAATTTAAATACTAAATTTTAAAAATTTAATTATTAAAATTTTAAATATTAATATTTAAAAATTTAAATACTAAATTTTAAAAATTTAATTATTAAAACTTTAAATTTTAAAATTTAAAAATTTAAATAATAAATTTTAAAAATTTAATTATTAAAATTTTAAATCTTAAAATTTAAAAATTTAAATACTAAATTTTAAAAATTTAATTATTAAAATTTTAAATTTTAAAATTTAAAAATTTAAATACTAAATTTTAAAAATTTAATTATTAAAACTTTAAATTTTAAAATTTAAAAAATTTAAATACTAAATTTTAAAAATGTAATTATTAAAACTTTATAATTTAAAATTTAAAAATTTAAATACTAAATTTTAAAAATTTAATTATTAAAATTTTAAATATTAATATTTAAAAATTTAAATACTAAATTTTAAAAATTTAATTATTAAAACTTTAAATTTTAAAATTTAAAAATTTAAATACTGAATTTTCAAAATTTAAGTATTAAAACTTTAAGTTTTAAAATTTAAAAATTTAAATACTAAATTTTAAAAATTTAATTATTAAAACTTTAAATTTTAAAATTTAAAAATTTAAATACTAAATTTTAAATATTTAATTATTAAAACTTTAAATTTTAAAATTTAAATACTTAATTTTAAAAATTTAATTATTAAAATTTTAAATTTTAAAATTTAAAAATTTAAATACTAAATTTTAAAAATTTAAGTATTAAAATTTTAATACTAAATTTTAAAATTTTAATTATTAAAATTTAATTATTAAAACTTTAAATTTTAAAATTTAAAAATTTAAATACTAAATTTTAAAAATTTAATTATAAAAACTTTAAATTTTAAAATTTTAAAATTTAAATACTAAATTTTAAAAATTTAATTATTAAAATTTTAAATTTTAAAATTTAAAAATTTAAATACTAAATTTTAAAAATTTAAATATTAAAATTTTAAATTTTAAAATTTAAAAATTTAAATACTAAATTTTAAAAATTAATTATTAAAACTTAAATTTTAAAATTTAAAAATTTAAATTTTAAAATTTAAAAATTTAAATACTGAATTTTAAAAAGTTAATTATTAAAATTTTAAATTTTAAAATTTAAAAATTTAAATTTTAAAATTTAAAAATTTAAATACTAAATTTTAAAAATTTAATTATTAAAACTTTAAATTTTAAAATTTAAAAATTTAAATACTAAATTTTAAAAATTTAATTATTAAACCATTAAATTTTAAAATTTAAAAATTTAAATACTAAATTTTAAAAATGTAATTATTAAAATTTTAAATTTTAAAATTAAAAAAATTTAAATTTTAAAATTTAAAAATTTAAATACTAAATTTTAAAAATTTAATTATTAAAACTTTAAATTTTAAAATTTAAAAATTTAAATCCTAAATTTTAAAAATTTAATTATTAAAACTTTAAATTTTAAAATTTAAAAATCTAAATACTAAATTTTAAAAATCTAATTATAAAAATTTTAAATTTTAAAATTTAAAAATTTAAACTTTAAAATTTAAAAATTTAAATACTAAATTTTAAAAATTTAATTATTAAAATTTTAAATTTTAAAATATAAAAATTTAAACTTTAAAATTTAAAAATTTAAATACTAAATTTTAAAAATTTAATTATTAAAACTTTAAATTTTAAAATTTAAAAATTTAAATAATAAATTTTAAAAATTTAATTATTAAAATTTTAAATCTTAAAATTTAAAAATTTAAATACTAAATTTTAAAAATTTAATTATTAAAATTTTAAATGTTAAAATTTAAAAATATAAATACTAAATTTTAAAAATTTAATTATTAAAACTTTAAATTTTAAAATTTAAAAATTTAAATACTAACTTTTAAAAATTTATTTATTAAAATTTTAAATTTTAAAATTTAAAAATTTAAATACTAAATTTTAAAAATTTAATTATTAAAACTTTAAATTTTAAAATTTAAAACTTTAAATACTAAATTTTAAAAATGTAATTATTAAAACTTTAAAATTTAAAATTTAAAAATTTAAATACTAAATTTTAAAAATTTAATTATTAAAATTTTAAATATTAATATTTAAAAATTTAAATACTAAATTTTAAAAATTTAATTATTAAAACTTTAAATTTTAAAATTTAAAAATTTAAATACTAAATTTTAAAAATTTAATTATTAAAACTTTAAATTTTAAAATTTAAAAATTTAAATACTAAATTTTCAAAATTTAAGTATTAAAACTTTAAATTTTAAAATTTAAAAATTTAAATACTAAATTTTAAAAATTTAATTATTAAAATTTTAAATCTTAAAATTTAAAAATTTAAATACTAAATTTTAAAAATTTAATTATTAAAACTTTAAATTTTAAAATTTAAAAATTTATATACTAAATTTTAAAAATTTAATTTTTAAAATTTTTAATTTTAAAATTTAAAAATGTAAATACTAAATTTTAAAAATTTAATTATTAAAATTTTAAATATTAATATTTAAAAATTTAAATACTAAATTTCAAAAATTTAATTATTAAAACTTTAAATTTTAAATTTTAAAAATTTAAATAAAAAATTTTAAAAATTTAAGTATTAAAACTTTAAATTTTAAAATTTAAAAATTTAAATACTAAATTTAAAAAATTTAATTATTAAAATTTTAAATTTTAAAATTTAAAAATTTAAATTTTAAAATTTAAAAATTTAAATACCAAATTATAAAAGTTTAATTATTAAAACTTAAATTTTAAAATTTTAAAATTTAAATACTAAATTTTAAAAATTTAATTATTAAAATTTTAAATTATAAAATTTAAAAATTTAAATACTAAATTTTAAAAATTTAATTATTAAAATTTTAAATTTTAATATTTAAAAATTTAAATTTTAAAATTTAAAAATTTAAATACTAAATTTTAAAAATTTAATTATTAAACCTTTAAATTTTAAAATATAAAAATTTAAATACTAAATTTTAAAAATGTAATTATTAAAATTTTAAATTTTAAAATTAAAAAAATTTAAATTTTAAAATTTAAAAATTTAAATACTAAATTTTAAAAATTTAATTATTAAAACTTTAAATTTTAAAATTTAAAAATTTAAATACTAAATTTTAAAAATTTAATTATTAAACCTTTAAATTTTAAAATTTAAAAATTTAAATACTAAATTTTAAAAATGTAATTATTAAAATTTTAAATTTTAAAATTAAAAAAATTTAAATTTTAAAATTTAAAAATTTAAATACTAAATTTTAAAAATTTAATTATTAAAACTTTAAATTTTAAAATTTAAAAATTTAAATACTAAATTTTAAAAATATAATTATTAAAATTTTAAATTTTAAAATTTAAAAATATATATCCTAAATTTTAAAAATTTAATTCTTAAAACTTTAAATTTTAAAATTTAAAAATTTAAATACTAAATTTTAAAAATTTAATTATTAAAACTTTAAATTTTAAAATTTAAAAATTTAAATAATAAATTTTAAAAATTTAATTATTAAAATTTTAAATTTTGAAATTTAAAAATTTAAATACTAAATTTTAAAAATTTAATTTTTAAAATTTTAAATTTTAAAATTTAAAAATTTAAAAACTAAATTTTAAAAATTTAATTATTAAAACTTTAAATTTTAAAATTTAAAAATTTAAATCCTAAATTTTAAAAATTTAATTATTAAAACTTTAAATTTTAAAATTTAAAAATCTAAATACTAAATTTTAAAAATCTAATTATAAAAATTTTAAATTTTAAAATTTAAAAATTTAAACTTTAAAATTTAAAAATTTAAATACTAAATTTTAAAAATTTAATTATTAAAATTTTAAATTTTAAAATATAAAAATTTAAACTTTAAAATTTAAAAATTTAAATACTAAATTTTAAAAATTTAATTATTAAAACTTTAAATTTTAAAATTTAAAAATTTAAATAATAAATTTTAAAAATTTAATTATTAAAATTTTAAATCTTAAAATTTAAAAATTTAAATACTAAATTTAAAAAATTTAATTATTAAAACTTTAAATTTTAAAATTTAAAAATTTAAATACTAAATTTTAAAAATTTAATTATTAAAACTTTAAAATTTAAAATTTAAAAATTTAAATACTAAATTTTAAAAATTTATTTATTAAAACTTTAAATTTTAAAATTTAAAAATTTATGTACTAAATTTTAAAAATTTAATTTTTAAAATTTTTAATTTTAAAATTTAAAAATGTAAATACTAAATTTTAAAAATTTAATTATTAAAATTTTAAATATTAATATTTAAAAATTTAAATACTAAATTTCAAAAATTTAATTATTAAAACTTTAAATTTTAAATTTTAAAAATTTAAATAATAAATTTTAAAAATTTAAGTATTAAAACTTTAAATTTTAAAATTTAAAAATTTAAATACTAAATTTAAAAAATTTAATTATTAAAATTTTAAATTTTAAAATTTAAAAATTTAAATTTTAAAATTTAAAAATTTAAATACCAAATTATAAAAGTTTAATTATTAAAACTTAAATTTTAAAATTTTAAAATTTAAATACTAAATTTTAAAAATTTAATTATTAAAATTTTAAATTATAAAATTTAAAAATTTAAATACTAAATTTTAAAAATTTAATTATTAAAATTTTAAATTTTAATATTTAAAAATTTAAATTTTAAAATTTAAAAATTTAAATACTAAATTTTAAAAATTTAATTATTAAACCTTTAAATTTTAAAATTTAAAAATTTAAATACTAAATTTTAAAAATGTAATTATTAAAATTTTAAATTTTAAAATTAAAAAAATTTAAATTTTAAAATTTAAAAATTTAAATACTAAATTTTAAAAATTTAATTATTAAAACTTTAAATTTTAAAATTTAAAAATTTAAATACTAAATTTTAAAAATTTAATTATTAAACCTTTAAATTTTAAAATTTAAAAATTTAAATACTAAATTTTAAAAATGTAATTATTAAAATTTTAAATTTTAAAATTAAAAAAATTTAAATTTTAAAATTTAAAAATTTAAATACTAAATTTTAAAAATTTAATTATTAAAACTTTAAATTTTAAAATTTAAAAATTTAAATACTAAATTTTAAAAATATAATTATTAAAATTTTAAATTTTAAAATTTAAAAATATATATCCTAAATTTTAAAAACTTAATTCTTAAAACTTTAAATTTTAAAATTTAAAAATTTAAATACTAAATTTTAAAAATTTAATTATTAAAACTTTAAATTTTAAAATTTAAAAATTTAAATAATAAATTTTAAAAATTTAATTATTAAAATTTTAAATTTTAAAATTTAAAAATTTAAATACTAAATTTTAAAAATTTAATTTTTAAAATTTTAAATTTTAAAATTTAAAAATTTAAAAACTAAATTTTAAAAATTTAATTATTAAAACTTTAAATTTTAAAATTTAAAAATTTAAATCCTAAATTTTAAAAATTTAATTATTAAAACTTTAAATTTTAAAATTTAAAAATCTAAATACTAAATTTTAAAAATCTAATTATAAAAATTTTAAATTTTAAAATTTAAAAATTTAAACTTTAAAATTTAAAAATTTAAATACTAAATTTTAAAAATTTAATTATTAAAATTTTAAATTTTAAAATATAAAAATTTAAACTTTAAAATTTAAAAATTTAAATACTAAATTTTAAAAATTTAATTATTAAAACTTTAAATTTTAAAATTTAAAAATTTAAATAATAAATTTTAAAAATTTAATTATTAAAATTTTAAATCTTAAAATTTAAAAATTTAAATACTAAATTTAAAAAATTTAATTATTAAAACTTTAAATTTTAAAATTTAAAAATTTAAATACTAAATTTTAAAAATTTAATTATTAAAACTTTAAAATTTAAAATTTAAAAATTTAAATACTAAATTTTAAAAATTTATTTATTAAAACTTTAAATTTTAAAATTTAAAAATTTATATACTAAATTTTAAAAATTTAATTTTTAAAGTTTTTAATTTTAAAATTTAAAAATGTAAATACTAAATTTTAAAAATTTAATTATTAAAATTTTAAATATTAATATTTAAAAATTTAAATACTAAATTTCAAAAATTTAATTATTAAAACTTTAAATTTTAAATTTTAAAAATTTAAATAATAAATTTTAAAAATTTAAGTATTAAAACTTTAAATTTTAAAATTTAAAAATTTAAATACTAAATTTTAAAAATTTAATTATTAAAATTTTAAATTTTAAAATTTAAAAATTTAAATTTTAAAATTTAAAAATTTAAATACCAAATTATAAAAGTTTAATTATTAAAACTTAAATTTTAAAATTTTAAAATTTAAATACTAAATTTTAAAAATTTAATTATTAAAATTTTAAATTATAAAATTTAAAAATTTAAATACTAAATTTTAAAAATTTAATTATTAAAATTTTAAATTTTAATATTTAAAAATTTAAATTTTAAAATTTAAAAATTTAAATACTAAATTTTAAAAATTTAATTATTAAACCTTTAAATTTTAAAATTTAAAAATTTAAATACTAAATTTTAAAAATGTAATTATTAAAATTTTAAATTTTAAAATTAAAAAAATTTAAATTTTAAAATTTAAAAATTTAAATACTAAATTTTAAAAATTTAATTATTAAAACTTTAAATTTTAAAATTTAAAAATTTAAATACTAACTTTTAAAAATTTATTTATTAAAATTTTAAATTTTAAAATTTAAAAATTTAAATACTAAATTTTAAAAATTTAATTATTAAAACTTTAAACTTTAAAATTTAAAAATTTAAATACTAAATTTTAAAAATTTAATTATTAAAACTTTAAATTTTAAAATTTAAAAATTTAAATAATAAATTTTTAAAAATTTAATTATTAAAATTTTAAATCTTAAAATTTAAAAATTTAAATACTAAATTTTAAAAATTTAATTATTAAAATTTTAAATTTTAAAATTTAAAAATATAAATACTAAATTTTAAAAATTTAATTATTAAAACTTTAAATTTTAAAATTTAAAAATTTAAATACTAACTTTTAAAAATTTATTTATTAAAATTTTAAATTTTAAAATTTAAAAATTTAAATACTAAATTTTAAAAATTTAATTATTAAAACTTTAAATTTTAAAATTTAAAAATTTAAATACTAAATTTTAAAAATGTAATTATTAAAACTTTAAAATTTAAAATTTAAAAATTTAAATACTAAATTTTAAAAATTTAATTATTAAAATTTTAAATATTAATATTTAAAAATTTAAATACTAAATTTTAAAAATTTAATTATTAAAACTTTAAATTTTAAAATTTAAAAATTTAAATACTAAATTTTCAAAATTTAAGTATTAAAACTTTAAATTTTAAAATTTAAAAATTTAAATACTAAATTTTAAAAATTTAATTATTAAAATTTTAAATCTTAAAATTTAAAAATTTAAATACTAAATTTTAAAAATTTAATTATTAAAACTTTAAATTTTAAAATTTAAAAATTTATATACTAAATTTTAAAAATTTAATTTTTAAAATTTTTAATTTTAAAATTTAAAAATGTAAATACTAAATTTTAAAAATTTAATTATTAAAATTTTAAATATTAATATTTAAAAATTTAAATACTAAATTTCAAAAATTTAATTATTAAAACTTTAAATTTTAAATTTTAAAAATTTAAATAATAAATTTTAAAAATTTAAGTATTAAAACTTTAAATTTTAAAATTTAAAAATTTAAATACTAAATTTAAAAAATTTAATTATTAAAATTTTAAATTTTAAAATTTAAAAATTTAAATTTTAAAATTTAAAAATTTAAATACCAAATTATAAAAGTTTAATTATTAAAACTTAAATTTTAAAATTTTAAAATTTAAATACTAAATATTAAAAATTTAATTATTAAAATTTTAAATTATAAAATTTAAAAATTTAAATACTAAATTTTAAAAATTTAATTATTAAAATTTTAAATTTTAATATTTAAAAATTTAAATTTTAAAATTTAAAAATTTAAATACTAAATTTTAAAAATTTAATTATTAAACCTTTAAATTTTAAAATTTAAAAATTTAAATACTAAATTTTAAAAATGTAATTATTAAAATTTTAAATTTTAAAATTAAAAAAATTTAAATTTTAAAATTTAAAAATTTAAATACTAAATTTTAAAAATTTAATTATTAAAACTTTAAATTTTAAAATTTAAAAATTTAAATACTAAATTTTAAAAATTTAATTATTAAACCTTTAAATTTTAAAATTTAAAAATTTAAATACTAAATTTTAAAAATGTAATTATTAAAATTTTAAATTTTAAAATTAAAAAAATTTAAATTTTAAAATTTAAAAATTTAAATACTAAATTTTAAAAATTTAATTATTAAAACTTTAAATTTTAAAATTTAAAAATTTAAATACTAAATTTTAAAAATATAATTATTAAAATTTTAAATTTTAAAATTTAAAAATATATATCCTAAATTTTAAAAATTTAATTCTTAAAACTTTAAATTTTAAAATTTAAAAATTTAAATACTAAATTTTAAAAATTTAATTATTAAAACTTTAAATTTTAAAATTTAAAAATTTAAATAATAAATTTTAAAAATTTAATTATTAAAATTTTAAATTTTAAAATTTAAAAATTTAAATACTTAATTTTAAAAATTTAATTTTTAAAATTTTAAATTTTAAAATTTAAAAATTTAAAAACTAAATTTTAAAAATTTAATTATTAAAACTTTAAATTTTAAAATTTAAAAATTTAAATCCTAAATTTTAAAAATTTAATTATTAAAACTTTAAATTTTAAAATTTAAAAATCTAAATACTAAATTTTAAAAATCTAATTATAAAAATTTTAAATTTTAAAATTTAAAAATTTAAACTTTAAAATTTAAAAATTTAAATACTAAATTTTAAAAATTTAATTATTAAAATTTTAAATTTTAAAATATAAAAATTTAAACTTTAAAATTTAAAAATTTAAATACTAAATTTTAAAAATTTAATTATTAAAACTTTAAATTTTAAAATTTAAAAATTTAAATAATAAATTTTAAAAATTTAATTATTAAAATTTTAAATCTTAAAATTTAAAAATTTAAATACTAAATTTTAAAAATTTAATTATTAAAATTTTAAATTTTAAAATTTAAAAATATAAATACTAAATTTTAAAAATTTAATTATTAAAACTTTAAATTTTAAAATTTAAAAATTTAAATACTAACTTTTAAAAATTTATTTATTAAAATTTTAAATTTTAAAATTTAAAAATTTAAATACTAAATTTTAAAAATTTAATTATTAAAACTTTAAATTTTAAAATTTAAAAATTTAAATACTAAATTTTAAAAATGTAATTATTAAAACTTTAAAATTTAAAATTTAAAAATTTAAATACTAAATTTTAAAAATTTAATTATTAAAATTTTAAATATTAATATTTAAAAATTTAAATACTAAATTTTAAAAATTTAATTATTAAAACTTTAAATTTTAAAATTTAAAAATTTAAATACTAAATTTTCAAAATTTAAGTATTAAAACTTTAAATTTTAAAATTTAAAAATTTAAATACTAAATTTTAAAAATTTAATTATTAAAATTTTAAATCTTAAAATTTAAAAATTTAAATACTAAATTTTAAAAATTTAATTATTAAAATTTTAAATTTTAAAATTTAAAAATATAAATACTAAATTTTAAAAATTTAATTATTAAAACTTTAAATTTTAAAATTTAAAAATTTAAATACTAACTTTTAAATATTTATTTATTAAAATTTTAAATTTTAAAATTTAAAAATTTAAATACTAAATTTTAAAAATTTAATTATTAAAACTTTAAATTTTAAAATTTAAAAATTTAAATACTAAATTTTAAAAATGTAATTATTAAAACTTTAAAATTTAAAATTTAAAAATTTAAATACTAAATTTTAAAAATTTAATTATTAAAACTTTAAATTTTAAAATTTAAAAATTTAAATACTAAATTTTAAAAATGTAATTATTAAAACTTTAAAATTTAAAATTTAAAAATTTAAATACTAAATTTTAAAAATTTAATTATTAAAACTTTAAATTTTAAAATTTAAAAATTTAAATACTAAATTTTAAAAATGTAATTATTAAAACTTTAAAATTTAAAATTTAAAAATTTAAATACTAAATTTTAAAAATTTAATTATTAAAACTTTAAATTTTAAAATTTAAAAATTTAAATACTAAATTTTAAAAATGTAATTATTAAAACTTTAAAATTTAAAATTTAAAAATTTAAATACTAAATTTTAAAAATTTAATTATTAAAATTTTAAATTTTAAAATTTAAAAATTTAAATACTAAATTTTAAAAATTTAATTATTAAAACTTTAAATTTTAAAATTTAAAAATTTAAATACTAAATTTTAAAAATGTAATTATTAAAACTTTATAATTTAAAATTTAAAAATTTAAATACTAAATTTTAAAAATTTAATTATTAAAATTTTAAATATTAATATTTAAAAATTTAAATACTAAATTTTAAAAATTTAATTATTAAAACTTTAAATTTTAAAATTTAAAAATTTAAATACTAAATTTTCAAAATTTAAGTATTAAAACTTTAAGTTTTAAAATTTAAAAATTTAAATACTAAATTTTAAAAATTTAATTATTAAAACTTTAAATTTTAAAATTTAAAAATTTAAATACTAAATTTTAAAAATTTAATTATTAAAACTTTAAATTTTAAAATTTAAATACTTAATTTTAAAAATTTAATTATTAAAATTTTAAATTTTAAAATTTAAAAATTTAAATACTAAATTTTAAAAATTTAAGTATTAAAATTTTAATACTAAATTTTAAAATTTTAATTATTAAAATTTAATTATTAAAACTTTAAATTTTAAAATTTAAAAATTTAAATACTAAATTTTAAAAATTTAATTATAAAAACTTTAAATTTTAAAATTTTAAAATTTAAATACTAAATTTTAAAAATTTAATTATTAAAATTTTAAATTTTAAAATTTAAAAATTTAAATACTAAATTTTAAAAATTTAAATTTTAAAATTTAAAAATTTAAATACTAAATTTTAAAAATTAATTATTAAAACTTAAATTTTAAAATTTAAAAATTTAAATTTTAAAATTTAAAAATTTAAATACTGAATTTTAAAAAGTTAATTATTAAAATTTTAAATTTTAAAATTTAAAAATTTAAATTTTAAAATTTAAAAATTTAAATACTAAATTTTAAAAATTTAATTATTAAAACTTTAAATTTTAAAATTTAAAAATTTAAATACTAAATTTTAAAAATTTAATTATTAAACCTTTAAATTTTAAAATTTAAAAATTTAAATACTAAATTTTAAAAATGTAATTATTAAAATTTTAAATTTTAAAATTAAAAAAATTTAAATTTTAAAATTTAAAAATTTAAATACTAAATTTTAAAAATTTAATTATTAAAACTTTAAATTTTAAAATTTAAAAATTTAAATACTAAATTTTAAAAAATAATTATTAAAATTTTAAATTTTAAAATTTAAAAATTTATATCCTAAATTTTAAAAATTTAATTCTTAAAACTTTAAATTTTAAAATTTAAAAATTTAAATACTAAATTTTAAAAATTTAATTATTAAAACTTTAAATTTTAAAATTTAAAAATATAAATAATAAATTTTAAAAATTTAATTATTAAAATTTTAAATTTTAAAATTTAAAAATTTAAATACTAAATTTTAAAAATTTAATTTTTAAAATTTTAAATTTTAAAATTTAAAAATTTAAATACTAAATTTTAAAAATTTAATTATTAAAACTTTAAATTTTAAAATTTAAAAATTTAAATACTAACTTTTAAAAATTTATTTATTAAAATTTTAAATCTTAAAATTTAAAAATTTAAATACTAAATTTTAAAAATGTAATTATTAAAATTTTAAATTTTAAAATTAAAAAAATTTAAATTTTAAAATTTAAAAATTTAAATACTAAATTTTAAAAATTTAATTATTAAAACTTTAAATTTTAAAATTTAAAAATTTAAATACTAAATTTTAAAAATATAATTATTAAAATTTTAAATTTTAAAATTTAAAAATTTATATCCTAAATTTTAAAAATTTAATTCTTAAAACTTTAAATTTTAAAATTTAAAAATTTAAATACTAAATTTTAAAAATTTAATTATTAAAACTTTAAATTTTAAAATTTAAAAATTTAAATACTAACTTTTAAAAATTTATTTATTAAAATTTTAAATTTTAAAATTTAAAAATTTAAATCCTAAATTTTAAAAACTTAATTCTTAAAACTTTAAATTTTAAAATTTAAAAATTTAAATACTAAATTTTAAAAATGTAATTATTAAAACTTTAAAATTTAAAATTTAAAAATTTAAATACTAAATTTTAAAAATTTAATTTTTAAAATTTTAAATTTTAAAATTTAAAAATTTAAATACTAAATTTTAAAAATTTAATTATTAAAACTTTAAATTTTAAAATTTAAAAATTTAAATAATAAATTTTAAAAATTTATTTATTAAAATTTTAAATTTTAAAATTTAAAAATTTAAATCCTAAATTTTAAAAATTTAATTATTAAAACTTTAAATTTTAAAATTTAAAAATCTAAATACTAAATTTTAAAAACCTAATTATTAAAATTTTAAATTTTAAAATTTAAAAATATAAATAATAAATTTTAAAAATTTAATTATTAAAATTTTAAATTTTAAAATTTAAAAATTTAAATACTAAATTTTAAAAATTTAATTTTTAAAATTTTAAATTTTAAAATTTAAAAATTTAAATACTAAATTTTAAAAATTTAATTATTAAAACTTTAAATTTTAAAATTTAAAAATTTAAATACTAACTTTTAAAAATTTATTTATTAAAATTTTAAATCTTAAAATTTAAAAATTTAAATACTAAATTTTAAAAATGTAATTATTAAAATTTTAAATTTTAAAATTAAAAAAATTTAAATTTTAAAATTTAAAAATTTAAATACTAAATTTTAAAAATTTAATTATTAAAACTTTAAATTTTAAAATTTAAAAATTTAAATACTAAATTTTAAAAATATAATTATTAAAATTTTAAATTTTAAAATTTAAAAATTTATATCCTAAATTTTAAAAATTTAATTCTTAAAACTTTAAATTTTAAAATTTAAAAATTTAAATACTAAATTTTAAAAATTTAATTATTAAAACTTTAAATTTTAAAATTTAAAAATTTAAATACTAACTTTTAAAAATTTATTTATTAAAATTTTAAATTTTAAAATTTAAAAATTTAAATCCTAAATTTTAAAAACTTAATTCTTAAAACTTTAAATTTTAAAATTTAAAAATTTAAATACTAAATTTTAAAAATGTAATTATTAAAACTTTAAAATTTAAAATTTAAAAATTTAAATACTAAATTTTAAAAATTTAATTTTTAAAATTTTAAATTTTAAAATTTAAAAATTTAAATACTAAATTTTAAAAATTTAATTATTAAAACTTTAAATTTTAAAATTTAAAAATTTAAATAATAAATTTTAAAAATTTATTTATTAAAATTTTAAATTTTAAAATTTAAAAATTTAAATCCTAAATTTTAAAAATTTAATTATTAAAACTTTAAATTTTAAAATTTAAAAATCTAAATACTAAATTTTAAAAACCTAATTATTAAAATTTTAAATTTTAAAATTTAAAAATTTAAACTTTAAAATTTAAAAATTTAAATACTAAATTTTAAAAATTTAATTATTAAAATTTTAAATTTTAAAATTTAAAAATTTAAACTTTAAAATTTAAAAATTTAAATACTAAATTTTAAAAATTTAATTATTAAAACTTTAAATTTTAAAATTTAAAAATTTAAATAATAAATTTTAAAAATTTAATTATTAAAATTTTAAATCTTAAAATTTAAAAATTTAAATACTAAATTTTAAAAATTTAATTATTAAAATTTTAAATTTTAAAATTTAAAAATTTAAATACTAAATTTTAAAAATTTAATTATTAAAACTTTAAATTTTAAAATTTAAAAATTTAAATACTAAATATTAAAAATGTAATTATTAAAACTTTAAAATTTAAAATTTAAAAATTTAAATACTAAATTTTAAAAATTTAATTATTAAAATTTTAAATATTAATATTTAAAAATTTAAATACTAAATTTTAAAAATTTAATTATTAAAACTTTAAATTTTAAAATTTAAAAATTTAAATAATAAATTTTAAAAATTTAATTATTAAAATTTTAAATCTTAAAATTTAAAAATTTAAATACTAAATTTTAAAAATTTAATTATTAAAATTTTAAATTTTAAAATTTAAAAATTTAAATACTAAATTTTAAAAATTTAATTATTAAAACTTTAAATTTTAAAATTTAAAAAATTTAAATACTAAATTTTAAAAATGTAATTATTAAAACTTTATAATTTAAAATTTAAAAATTTAAATACTAAATTTTAAAAATTTAATTATTAAAATTTTAAATATTAATATTTAAAAATTTAAATACTAAATTTTAAAAATTTAATTATTAAAACTTTAAATTTTAAAATTTAAAAATTTAAATACTGAATTTTCAAAATTTAAGTATTAAAACTTTAAGTTTTAAAATTTAAAAATTTAAATACTAAATTTTAAAAATTTAATTATTAAAACTTTAAATTTTAAAATTTAAAAATTTAAATACTAAATTTTAAATATTTAATTATTAAAACTTTAAATTTTAAAATTTAAATACTTAATTTTAAAAATTTAATTATTAAAATTTTAAATTTTAAAATTTAAAAATTTAAATACTAAATTTTAAAAATTTAATTATTAAAACTTTAAATTTTAAAATTTAAAAATTTAAATACTAAATTTTAAATATTTAATTATTAAAACTTTAAATTTTAAAATTTAAATACTTAATTTTAAAAATTTAATTATTAAAACTTTAAATTTTAAAATTTAAAAATTTAAATACTAAATTTTAAAAATTTAATTATAAAAACTTTAAATTTTAAAATTTTAAAATTTAAATACTAAATTTTAAAAATTTAATTATTAAAATTTTAAATTTTAAAATTTAAAAATTTAAATACTAAATTTTAAAAATTTAAATATTAAAATTTTAAATTTTAAAATTTAAAAATTTAAATACTAAATTTTAAAAATTAATTATTAAAACTTAAATTTTAAAATTTAAAAATTTAAATTTTAAAATTTAAAAATTTAAATACTGAATTTTAAAAAGTTAATTATTAAAATTTTAAATTTTAAAATTTAAAAATTTAAATTTTAAAATTTAAAAATTTAAATACTAAATTTTAAAAATTTAATTATTAAAACTTTAAATTTTAAAATTTAAAAATTTAAATACTAAATTTTAAAAATTTAATTATTAAACCATTAAATTTTAAAATTTAAAAATTTAAATACTAAATTTTAAAAATGTAATTATTAAAATTTTAAATTTTAAAATTAAAAAAATTTAAATTTTAAAATTTAAAAATTTAAATACTAAATTTTAAAAATTTAATTATTAAAACTTTAAATTTTAAAATTTAAAAATTTAAATACTAAATTTTAAAAATATAATTATTAAAATTTTAAATTTTAAAATTTAAAAATTTATATCCTAAATTTTAAAAATTTAATTCTTAAAACTTTAAATTTTAAAATTTAAAAATTTAAATACTAAATTTTAAAAATTTAATTATTAAAACTTTAAATTTTAAAATTTAAAAATATAAATAATAAATTTTAAAAATTTAATTATTAAAATTTTAAATTTTAAAATTTAAAAATTTAAATACTAAATTTTAAAAATTTAATTTTTAAAATTTTAAATTTTAAAATTTAAAAATTTAAATACTAAATTTTAAAAATTTAATTATTAAAACTTTAAATTTTAAAATTTAAAAATTTAAATACTAACTTTTAAAAATTTATTTATTAAAATTTTAAATCTTAAAATTTAAAAATTTAAATACTAAATTTTAAAAATTTAAATATTAAAATTTTAAATTTTAAAATTTAAAAATTTAAATACTAAATTTTAAAAATTAATTATTAAAACTTAAATTTTAAAATTTAAAAATTTAAATTTTAAAATTTAAAAATTTAAATACTGAATTTTAAAAAGTTAATTATTAAAATTTTAAATTTTAAAATTTAAAAATTTAAATTTTAAAATTTAAAAATTTAAATACTAAATTTTAAAAATTTAATTATTAAAACTTTAAATTTTAAAATTTAAAAATTTAAATACTAAATTTTAAAAATTTAATTATTAAACCTTTAAATTTTAAAATTTAAAAATTTAAATACTAAATTTTAAAAATGTAATTATTAAAATTTTAAATTTTAAAATTAAAAAAATTTAAATTTTAAAATTTAAAAATTTAAATACTAAATTTTAAAAATTTAATTATTAAAACTTTAAATTTTAAAATTTAAAAATTTAAATACTAAATTTTAAAAATATAATTATTAAAATTTTAAATTTTAAAATTTAAAAATTTATATCCTAAATTTTAAAAATTTAATTCTTAAAACTTTAAATTTTAAAATTTAAAAATTTAAATACTAAATTTTAAAAATTTAATTATTAAAACTTTAAATTTTAAAATTTAAAAATTTAAATACTAACTTTTAAAAATTTATTTATTAAAATTTTAAATTTTAAAATTTAAAAATTTAAATCCTAAATTTTAAAAATTTAATTCTTAAAACTTTAAATTTTAAAATTTAAAAATTTAAATACTAAATTTTAAAAATGTAATTATTAAAACTTTAAAATTTAAAATTTAAAAATTTAAATACTAAATTTTAAAAATTTAATTTTTAAAATTTTAAATTTTAAAATTTAAAAATTTAAATACTAAATTTTAAAAATTTAATTATTAAAACTTTAAATTTTAAAATTTAAAAATTTAAATAATAAATTTTAAAAATTTATTTATTAAAATTTTAAATTTTAAAATTTAAAAATTTAAATCCTAAATTTTAAAAATTTAATTATTAAAACTTTAAATTTTAAAATTTAAAAATCTAAATACTAAATTTTAAAAACCTAATTATTAAAATCTTAAATTTTAAAATTTAAAAATTTAAACTTTAAAATTTGAAAATTTAAATACTAAATTTTAAAAATTTAATTATTAAAATTTTAAATTTTAAAATTTAAAAATTTAAACTTTAAAATTTAAAAATTTAAATACTAAATTTTAAAAATTTAATTATTAAAACTTTAAATTTTAAAATTTAAAAATTTAAATAATAAACTTTAAAAATTTAATTATTAAAATTTTAAATCTTAAAATTTAAAAATTTAAATACTAAATTTTAAAAATTTAATTATTAAAATTTTAAATTTTAAAATTTAAAAATTTAAATACTAAATTTTAAAAATTTAATTATTAAAACTTTAAATTTTAAAATTTAAAAATTTAAATACTAAATTTTAAAAATGTAAATATTAAAACTTTAAAATTTAAAATTTAAAAATTTAAATACTAAATTTTAAAAATTTAATTATTTAAATTTTAAATATTAATATTTAAAAATTTAAATACTAAATTTTAAAAATTTAATTATTAAAACTTTAAATTTTAAAATTTAAAAATTTAAATAATAAATTTTAAAAATTTAATTATTAAAATTTTAAATCTTAAAATTTAAAAATTTAAATACTAAATTTTAAAAATTTAATTATTAAAATTTTAAATTTTAAAATTTAAAAATTTAAATACTAAATTTTAAAAATTTAATTATTAAAACTTTAAATTTTAAAATTTAAAAATTTAAATGCTAAATTTTAAAAATGTAATTATTAAAACTTTATAATTTAAAATTTAAAAATTTAAATACTAAATTTTAAAAATTTAATTATTAAAATTTTAAATATTAATATTTAAAAATTTAAATACTAAATTTTAAAAATTTAATTAATAAAACTTTAAATTTTAAAATTTAAAAATTTAAATACTAAATTTTCAAAATTTAAGTATTAAAACTTTAAGTTTTAAAATTTAAAAATTTAAATTTTAAAATTTAAAAATTTAAATACTAAATTTTAAAAATTTAATTATTAAAACTTTAAATTTTAAAATTTAAAAATTTAAATACTAAATTTTAAAAATTTAATTATTAAACCTTTAAATTTTAAAATTTAAAAATTTAAATACTAAATTTTAAAAATGTAATTATTAAAATTTTAAATTTTAAAATTAAAAAAATTTAAATTTTAAAATTTAAAAATTTAAATACTAAATTTTAAAAATTTAATTATTAAAACTTTAAATTTTAAAATTTAAAAATTTAAATGCTAAATTTTAAAAATGTAATTATTAAAACTTTATAATTTAAAATTTAAAAATTTAAATACTAAATTTTAAAAATTTAATTATTAAAATTTTAAATATTAATATTTAAAAATTTAAATACTAAATTTTAAAAATTTAATTATTAAAACTTTAAATTTTAAAATTTAAAAATTTGAATACTAAATTTTAAAAATTTAATTATTAAAACTTTAAAATTTAAAATTTAAAAATTTAAATACTAAATTTTAAAAATTTATTTATTAAAACTTTAAATTTTAAAATTTAAAAATTTAAATACTAAATTTTAAAAATTTAATTATTAAAATTTTAAATTTTAAAATTTAAAAATTTAAATACTAAATTTTAAAAATTTAAGTATTAAAATTTTAATACTAAATTTTAAAATTTTATTTATTAAAATTTAATTATTAAAACTTTAAATTTTAAAATTTAAAAATTTAAATACTAAATTTTAAAAATTTAATTATAAAAACTTTAAATTTTAAAATTTTAAAATTTAAATACTAAATTTTAAAAATTTAATTATTAAAATTTTAAATTTTAAAATTTAAAAATTTAAATACTAAATTTTAAAAATTTAAATATTAAAATTTTAAATTTTAAAATTTAAAAATTTAAATACTAAATTTTAAAAATTAATTATTAAAACTTAAATTTTAAAATTTAAAAATTTAAATTTTAAAATTTAAAAATTTAAATACTGAATTTTAAAAAGTTAATTATTAAAATTTTAAATTTTAAAATTTAAAAATTTAAATTTTAAAATTTAAAAATTTAAATACTAAATTTTAAAAATTTAATTATTAAAACTTTAAATTTTAAAATTTAAAAATTTAAATACTAAATTTTAAAAATTTAATTATTAAACCTTTAAATTTTAAAATTTAAAAATTTAAATACTAAATTTTAAAAATGTAATTATTAAAATTTTAAATTTTAAAATTAAAAAAATTTAAATTTTAAAATTTAAAAATTTAAATACTAAATTTTAAAAATTTAATTATTAAAACTTTAAATTTTAAAATTTAAAAATTTAAATACTAAATTTTAAAAATATAATTATTAAAATTTTAAATTTTAAAATTTAAAAATTTATATCCTAAATTTTAAAAATTTAATTCTTAAAACTTTAAATTTTAAAATTTAAAAATTTAAATACTAAATTTTAAAAATTTAATTATTAAAACTTTAAATTTTAAAATTTAAAAATATAAATAATAAATTTTAAAAATTTAATTATTAAAATTTTAAATTTTAAAATTTAAAAATTTAAATACTAAATTTTAAAAATTTAATTTTTAAAATTTTTAATTTTAAAATTTAAAAATTTAAATACTAAATTTTAAAAATTTAATTATTAAAAACTTTAAATTTTAAAATTTAAAAATTTAAATACTAACTTTTAAAAATTTATTTATTAAAATTTTAAATCTTAAAATTTAAAAATTTAAATACTAAATTTTAAAAATTTAAATATTAAAATTTTAAATTTTAAAATTTAAAAATTTAAATACTAAATTTTAAAAATTAATTATTAAAACTTAAATTTTAAAATTTAAAAATTTAAATTTTAAAATTTAAAAATTTAAATACTGAATTTTAAAAAGTTAATTATTAAAATTTTAAATTTTAAAATTTAAAAATTTAAATTTTAAAATTTAAAAATTTAAATACTAAATTTTAAAAATTTAATTATTAAAACTTTAAATTTTAAAATTTAAAAATTTAAATACTAAATTTTAAAAATTTAATTATTAAACCTTTAAATTTTAAAATTTAAAAATTTAAATACTAAATTTTAAAAATGTAATTATTAAAATTTTAAATTTTAAAATTATAAAAATTTAAATTTTAAAATTTAAAAATTTAAATACTAAATTTTAAAAATTTAATTATTAAAACTTTAAATTTTAAAATTTAAAAATTTAAATACTAAATTTTAAAAATATAATTATTAAAATTTTAAATTTATATCCTAAATTTTAAAAATTTAATTCTTAAAACTTTAAATTTTAAAATTTAAAAATTTAAATACTAAATTTTAAAAATTTAATTATTAAAACTTTAAATTTTAAAATTTAAAAATTTAAATACTAACTTTTAAAAATTTATTTATTAAAATTTTAAATTTTAAAATTTAAAAATTTAAATCCTAAATTTTAAAAATTTAATTCTTAAAACTTTAAATTTTAAAATTTAAAAATTTAAATACTAAATTTTAAAAATGTAATTATTAAAACTTTAAAATTTAAAATTTAAAAATTTAAATACTAAATTTTAAAAATTTAATTTTTAAAATTTTAAATTTTAAAATTTAAAAATTTAAATACTTAATTTTAAAAATTTAATTATTAAAACTTTAAATTTTAAAATTTAAAAATTTAAATACTAAATTTTAAAAATATAATTATTAAAATTTTAAATTTATATCCTAAATTTTAAAAATTTAATTCTTAAAACTTTAAATTTTAAAATTTAAAAATTTAAATACTAAATTTTAAAAATTTAATTATTAAAACTTTAAATTTTAAAATTTAAAAATCTAAATACTAAATTTTAAAAACCTAATTATTAAAATTTTAAATTTTAAAATTTAAAAATTTAAACTTTAAAATTTAAAAATTTAAATACTAAATTTTAAAAATTTAATTATTAAAATTTTAAATTTTAAAATTTAAAAATTTAAACTTTAAAATTTAAAAATTTAAATACTAAATTTAAAAAATTTAATTATTAAAACTTTAAATTTTAAAATTTAAAAATTTAAATAATAAATTTTAAAAATTTAATTATTAAAATTTTAAATCTTAAAATTTAAAAATTTAAATACTAAATTTTAAAAATTTAATTATTAAAATTTTAAATTTTAAAATTTAAAAATTTAAATACTAAATTTTAAAAATTTAATTATTAAAACTTTAAATTTTAAAATTTAAAAATTTAAATACTAAATTTTAAAAATGTAAATATTAAAACTTTAAAATTTAAAATTTAAAAATTAAAATACTAAATTTTAAAAATTTAATTATTAAAATTTTAAATATTAATATTTAAAAATTTAAATACTAAATTTTAAAAATTTAATTATTAAAACTTTAAATTTTAAAATTTAAAAATTTAAATAATAAATTTTAAAAATTTAATTATTAAAATTTTAAATCTTAAAATTTAAAAATTTAAATACTAAATTTTAAAAATTTAATTATTAAAATTTTAAATTTTAAAATTTAAAAATTTAAATACTAAATTTTAAAAATTTAATTATTAAAACTTTAAATTTTAAAATTTAAAAATTTAAATGCTAAATTTTAAAAATGTAATTATTAAAACTTTATAATTTAAAATTTAAAAATTTAAATACTAAATTTTAAAAATTTAATTATTAAAATTTTAAATATTAATATTTAAAAATTTAAATACTAAATTTTAAAAATTTAATTATTAAAACTTTAAATTTTAAAATTTAAAAATTTAAATACTAAATTTTCAAAATTTAAGTTTTAAAACTTTAAGTTTTAAAATTTAAAAATTTAAATACTAAATTTTAAAAATTTAATTATTAAAACTTTAAATTTTAAAATTTAAAAATTTAAATACTAAATTTTAAAAATTTAATTATTAAAACTTTAAAATTTAAAATTTAAATACTTAATTTTAAAAATTTAATTATTAAAATTTTAAATTTTAAAATTTAAAAATTTAAATACTAAATTTTAAAAATTTAATTATTAAAATTTTAAATTTTAAAATTTAAAAATTTAAATACTGAATTTTAAAAAGTTAATTATTAAAATTTTAAATTTTAAAAATTTAATTATTAAAACTTTAAATTTTAAAATTTAAAAATTTGAATACTAAATTTTAAAAATTTATTTATTAAAACTTTAAAATTTAAAATTTAAAAATTTAAATACTAAATTTTAAAAATTTATTTATTAAAACTTTAAATTTTAAAATTTAAAAATTTAAATACTAAATTTTAAAAATTTAATTATTAAAATTTTAAATTTTAAAATTTAAAAATTTAAATACTAAATTTTAAAAATTTAAGTATTAAAATTTTAATACTAAATTTTAAAATTTTAATTATTAAAATTTAATTATTAAAACTTTAAATTTTAAAATTTAAAAATTTAAATACTAAATTTTAAAAATTTAATTATAAAAACTTTAAATTTTAAAATTTTAAAATTTAAATACTAAATTTTAAAAATTTAATTATTAAAATTTTAAATTTTAAAATTTAAAAATTTAAATACTAAATTTTAAAAATTTAAATATTAAAATTTTAAATTTTAAAATTTAAAAATTTAAATACTAAATTTTAAAAATTAATTATTAAAACTTAAATTTTAAAATTTAAAAATTTAAATTTTAAAATTTAAAAATTTAAATACTGAATTTTAAAAAGTTAATTATTAAAATTTTAAATTTTAAAATTTAAAAATTTAAATACTAAATTTTAAAAATGTAATTATTAAAATTTTAAATTTTAAAATTAAAAAAATTTAAATTTTAAAATTTAAAAATTTAAATACTAAATTTTAAAAATTTAATTATTAAAACTTTAAATTTTAAAATTTAAAAATTTAAATACTAAATTTTAAAAATTTAATTATTAAAACTTTAAATTTTAAAATTTAAAAATTTAAATACTAAATTTTAAAAATTTAATTATTAAACCTTTAAATTTTAAAATTTAAAAATTTAAATACTAAATTTTAAAAATGTAATTATTAAAATTTTAAATTTTAAAATTAAAAAAATTTAAATTTTAAAATTTAAAAATTTAAATACTAAATTTTAAAAATTTAATTATTAAAACTTTAAATTTTAAAATTTAAAAATTTAAATACAAAATTTTAAAAATATAATTATTAAAATTTTAAATTTTAAAATTTAAAAATTTATATCCTAAATTTTAAAAATTTAATTCTTAAAACTTTAAATTTTAAATTTTAAAAATTTAAATACTAAATTTTAAAAATTTAATTATTAAAACTTTAAATTTTAAAATTTAAAAATGTAAATAATAAATTTTAAAAATTTAATTATTAAAATTTTAAATTTTAAAATTTAAAAATTTAAATACTAAATTTTAAAAATTTAATTTTTAAAATTTTAAATTTTAAAATTTAAAAATTTAAATACTAAATTTTAAAAATTTAATTATTAAAACTTTAAATTTTAAAATTTAAAAATTTAAATACTAACTTTTAAAAATTTATTTATTAAAATTTTAAATTTTAAAATTTAAAAATTTAAATCCTAAATTTTAAAAATTTAATTATTAAAACTTTAAATTTTAAAATTTAAAAATCTAAATACTAAATTTTAAAAATCTAATTATTAAAATTTTAAATTTTAAAATTTAAAAATTTAAACTTTAAAATTTAAAAATTTAAATACTAAATTTTAAAAATTTAATTATTAAAATTTTAAAATTTAAAAATTTAAACTTTAAAATTTAAAAATTTAAACTTTAAAATTTAAAAATTTAAATACTAAATTTTAAAAATTTAATTATTAAAACTTTAAATTTTAAAATTTAAAAATTTAAATAATAAATTTTAAAAATTTAATTATTAAAATTTTAAATCTTAAAATTTAAAAATTTAAATACTAAATTTTAAAAATTTAATTATTAAAATTTTAAATTTTAAAATTTAAAAATTTAAATACTAAATTTTAAAAATTTAATTATTAAAACTTTAAATTTTAAAATTTAAAAATTTAAATGCTAAATTTTAAAAATGTAATTATTAAAACTTTATAATTTAAAATTTAAAAATTTAAATACTAAATTTTAAAAATTTAATTATTAAAATTTTAAATATTAATATTTAAAAATTTAAATACTAAATTTTAAAAATTTAATTATTAAAACTTTAAATTTTAAAATTTAAAAATTTAAATACTAAATTTTAAAAATTTAATTATTAAAACTTTAAATTTTAAAATTTAAATACTTAATTTTAAAAATTTAATTATTAAAATTTTAATTTTAAAATTTAAAAATTTAAATACTAAATTTTAAAAATTTAATTATTAAAATTTTAAATTTTAAAATTTAAAAATTTGAATACTAAATTTTAAAAAGTTAATTATTAAAATTTTAAATTTTAAAATTTAAAAATTTAAATACTAAATTTTAAAAATTTAATTATTAAAACTTTAAATTTTAAAATTTAAAAATTTAAATGCTAAATTTTAAAAATGTAATTATTAAAACTTTATAATTTAAAATTTAAAAATTTGAATACTAAATTTTAAAAATTTAATTATTAAAACTTTAAAATTTAAAATTTAAAAATTTAAATACTAAATTTTAAAAATTTATTTATTAAAACTTTAAATTTTAAAATTTAAAAATTTAAATACTAAATTTTAAAATTTAATTATTAAAATTTTAAATTTTAAAATTTAAAAATTTAAATACTAAATTTTAAAAATTTAAGTATTAAAATTTTAATACTAAATTTTAAAATTTTAATTATTAAAATTTAATTATTAAAACTTTAAATTTTAAAATTTAAAAATTTAAATACTAAATTTTAAAAATTTAATTATAAAAACTTTAAATTTTAAAATTTTAAAATTTAAATACTAAATTTTAAAAATTTAATTATTAAAATTTTAAATTTTAAAATTTAAAAATTTAAATACTAAATTTTAAAAATTTAAATATTAAAATTTTAAATTTTAAAATTTAAAAATTTAAATACTAAATTTTAAAAATTAATTATTAAAACTTAAATTTTAAAATTTAAAAATTTAAATTTTAAAATTTAAAAATTTAAATACTGAATTTTAAAAAGTTAATTATTAAAATTTTAAATTTTAAAATTTAAAAATTTAAATTTTAAAATTTAAAAATTTAAATACTAAATTTTAAAAATTTAATTATTAAAACTTTAAATTTTAAAATTTAAAAATTTAAATACTAAATTTTAAAAATTTAATTATTAAACCTTTAAATTTTAAAATTTAAAAATTTAAATACTAAATTTTAAAAATGTAATTATTAAAATTTTAAATTTTAAAATTAAAAAAATTTAAATTTTAAAATTTAAAAATTTAAATACTAAATTTTAAAAATTTAATTATTAAAACTTTAAATTTTAAAATTTAAAAATTTAAATACAAAATTTTAAAAATATAATTATTAAAATTTTAAATTTTAAAATTTAAAAATTTATATCCTAAATTTTAAAAATTTAATTCTTAAAACTTTAAATTTTAAATTTTAAAAATTTAAATACTAAATTTTAAAAATTTAATTATTAAAACTTTAAATTTTAAAATTTAAAAATATAAATAATAAATTTTAAAAATTTAATTATTAAAATTTTAAATTTTAAAATTTAAAAATTTAAATAATAAATTTTAAAAATTTAATTTTTAAAATTTTAAATTTTAAAATTTAAAAATTTAAATACTAAATTTTAAAAATTTAATTATTAAAACTTTAAATTTTAAAATTTAAAAATTTAAATACTAACTTTTAAAAATTTATTTATTAAAATTTTAAATTTTAAAATTTAAAAATTTAAATCCTAAATTTTAAAAATTTAATTATTAAAACTTTAAATTTTAAAATTTAAAAATCTAAATACTAAATTTTAAAAATCTAATTATTAAAATTTTAAATTTTAAAATTTAAAAATTTAAACTTTAAAATTTAAAAATTTAAATACTAAATTTTAAAAATTTAATTATTAAAATTTTAAAATTTAAAAATTTAAACTATAAAATTTAAAAATTTAAATACTAAATTTTAAAAATTTAATTATTAAAACTTTAAATTTTAAAATTTAAAAATTTAAATAATAAATTTTAAAAATTTAATTATTAAAATTTTAAATCTTAAAATTTAAAAATTTAAATACTAAATTTTAAAAATTTAATTATTAAAATTTTAAATTTTAAAATTTAAAAATTTAAATACTAAATTTTAAAAATTTAATTATTAAAACTTTAAATTTTAAAATTTAAAAATTTAAATGCTAAATTTTAAAAATGTAATTATTAAAACTTTATAATTTAAAATTTAAAAATTTAAATACTAAATTTTAAAAATTTAATTATTAAAATTTTAAATATTAATATTTAAAAATTTAAATACTAAATTTTAAAAATTTAATTATTAAAACTTTAAATTTTAAAATTTAAAAATTTAAATACTAAATTTTAAAAATTTAATTATTAAAACTTTAAATTTTAAAATTTAAATACTTAATTTTAAAAATTTAATTATTAAAATTTTAATTTTAAAATTTAAAAATTTAAATACTAAATTTTAAAAATTTAATTATTAAAATTTTAAATTTTAAAATTTAAAAATTTGAATACTAAATTTTAAAAAGTTAATTATTAAAATTTTAAATTTTAAAATTTAAAAATTTAAATACTAAATTTTAAAAATTTAATTATTAAAACTTTAAATTTTAAAATTTAAAAATTTAAATGCTAAATTTTAAAAATGTAATTATTAAAACTTTATAATTTAAAATTTAAAAATTTGAATACTAAATTTTAAAAATTTAATTATTAAAACTTTAAAATTTAAAATTTAAAAATTTAAATACTAAATTTTAAAAATTTATTTATTAAAACTTTAAATTTTAAAATTTAAAAATTTAAATACTAAATTTTAAAATTTAATTATTAAAATTTTAAATTTTAAAATTTAAAAATTTAAATACTAAATTTTAAAAATTTAAGTATTAAAATTTTAATACTAAATTTTAAAATTTTAATTATTAAAATTTAATTATTAAAACTTTAAATTTTAAAATTTAAAAATTTAAATACTAAATTTTAAAAATTTAATTATAAAAACTTTAAATTTTAAAATTTTAAAATTTAAATACTAAATTTTAAAAATTTAATTATTAAAATTTTAAATTTTAAAATTTAAAAATTTAAATACTAAATTTTAAAAATTTAAATATTAAAATTTTAAATTTTAAAATTTAAAAATTTAAATACTAAATTTTAAAAATTAATTATTAAAACTTAAATTTTAAAATTTAAAAATTTAAATTTTAAAATTTAAAAATTTAAATACTGAATTTTAAAAAGTTAATTATTAAAATTTTAAATTTTAAAATTTAAAAATTTAAATTTTAAAATTTAAAAATTTAAATACTAAATTTTAAAAATTTAATTATTAAAACTTTAAATTTTAAAATTTAAAAATTTAAATACTAAATTTTAAAAATTTAATTATTAAACCTTTAAATTTTAAAATTTAAAAATTTAAATACTAAATTTTAAAAATGTAATTATTAAAATTTTAAATTTTAAAATTAAAAAAATTTAAATTTTAAAATTTAAAAATTTAAATACTAAATTTTAAAAATTTAATTATTAAAACTTTAAATTTTAAAATTTAAAAATTTAAATACAAAATTTTAAAAATATAATTATTAAAATTTTAAATTTTAAAATTTAAAAATTTATATCCTAAATTTTAAAAATTTAATTCTTAAAACTTTAAATTTTAAATTTTAAAAATTTAAATACTAAATTTTAAAAATTTAATTATTAAAACTTTAAATTTTAAAATTTAAAAATATAAATAATAAATTTTAAAAATTTAATTATTAAAATTTTAAATTTTAAAATTTAAAAATTTAAATAATAAATTTTAAAAATTTAATTTTTAAAATTTTAAATTTTAAAATTTAAAAATTTAAATACTAAATTTTAAAAATTTAATTATTAAAACTTTAAATTTTAAAATTTAAAAATTTAAATACTAACTTTTAAAAATTTATTTATTAAAATTTTAAATTTTAAAATTTAAAAATTTAAATCCTAAATTTTAAAAATTTAATTATTAAAACTTTAAATTTTAAAATTTAAAAATCTAAATACTAAATTTTAAAAATCTAATTATTAAAATTTTAAATTTTAAAATTTAAAAATTTAAACTTTAAAATTTAAAAATTTAAATACTAAATTTTAAAAATTTAATTATTAAAATTTTAAAATTTAAAAATTTAAACTATAAAATTTAAAAATTTAAATACTAAATTTTAAAAATTTAATTATTAAAACTTTAAATTTTAAAATTTAAAAATTTAAATAATAAATTTTAAAAATTTAATTATTAAAATTTTAAATCTTAAAATTTAAAAATTTAAATACTAAATTTTAAAAATTTAATTATTAAAATTTTAAATTTTAAAATTTAAAAATTTAAATACTAAATTTTAAAAATTTAATTATTAAAACTTTAAATTTTAAAATTTAAAAATTTAAATGCTAAATTTTAAAAATGTAATTATTAAAACTTTATAATTTAAAATTTAAAAATTTAAATACTAAATTTTAAAAATTTAATTATTAAAATTTTAAATATTAATATTTAAAAATTTAAATACTAAATTTTAAAAATTTAATTATTAAAACTTTAAATTTTAAAATTTAAAAATTTAAATACTAAATTTTCAAAATTTAAGTATTAAAACTTTAAGTTTTAAAATTTAAAAATTTAAATACTAAATTTTAAAAATTTAATTATTAAAACTTTAAATTTTAAAATTTAAAAATTTAAATACTAAATTTTAAAAATTTAATTATTAAAACTTTAAATTTTAAAATTTAAATACTTAATTTTAAAAATTTAATTATTAAAATTTTAATTTTAAAATTTAAAAATTTAAATACTAAATTTTAAAAATTTAATTATTAAAATTTTAAATTTTAAAATTTAAAAATTTGAATACTAAATTTTAAAAATTTATTTATTAAAACTTTAAATTTTAAAATTTAAAAATTTAAATACTAAATTTTAAAAATTTAATTATTAAAATTTTAAATTTTAAAATTTAAAAATTTGAATACTAAATTTTAAAAATTTAATTATTAAAATTTTAATTTTAAAATTTAAAAATTTAAATACTAAATTTTAAAAATTTAATTATTAAAATTTTAAATTTTAAAATTTAAAAATTTGAATACTAAATTTTAAAAATTTAATTATTAAAATTTTAATTTTAAAATTTAAAAATTTAAATACTAAATTTTAAAAATTTAATTATTAAAATTTTAAAATTTAAAAATTTAAACTATAAAATTTAAAAATTTAAATACTAAATTTTAAAAATTTAATTATTAAAACTTTAAATTTTAAAATTTAAAAATTTAAATACTAAATTTTAAAAATTTAATTATTAAAATTTTAAATTTTAAAATTTAAAAATTTAAATACTAAATTTTAAAAATTTAATTATTAAAACTTTAAATTTTAAAATTTAAAAATTTAAATGCTAAATTTTAAAAATGTAATTATTAAAACTTTATAATTTAAAATTTAAAAATTTGAATACTAAATTTTAAAAATTTAATTATTAAAACTTTAAAATTTAAAATTTAAAAATTTAAATACTAAATTTTAAAAATTTATTTATTAAAACTTTAAATTTTAAAATTTAAAAATTTAAATACTAAATTTTAAAATTTAATTATTAAAATTTTAAATTTTAAAATTTAAAAATTTAAATACTAAATTTTAAAAATTTAAGTATTAAAATTTTAATACTAAATTTTAAAATTTTAATTATTAATATTTAATTATTAAAACTTTAAATTTTAAAATTTAAAAATTTAAATACTAAATTTTAAAAATTTAATTATAAAAACTTTAAATTTTAAAATTTTAAAATTTAAATACTAAATTTTAAAAATTTAATTATTAAAATTTTAAATTTTAAAATTTAAAAATTTAAATACTAAATTTTAAAAATTTAAATATTAAAATTTTAAATTTTAAAATTTAAAAATTTAAATACTAAATTTTAAAAATTAATTATTAAAACTTAAATTTTAAAATTTAAAAATTTAAATTTTAAAATTTAAAAATTTAAATACTGAATTTTAAAAAGTTAATTATTAAAATTTTAAATTTTAAAATTTAAAAATTTAAATTTTAAAATTTAAAAATTTAAATACTAAATTTTAAAAATTTAATTATTAAAACTTTAAATTTTAAAATTTAAAAATTTAAATACTAAATTTTAAAAATTTAATTATTAAACCTTTAAATTTTAAAATTTAAAAATTTAAATACTAAATTTTAAAAATGTAATTATTAAAATTTTAAATTTTAAAATTAAAAAAATTTAAATTTTAAAATTTAAAAATTTAAATACTAAATTTTAAAAATTTAATTATTAACACTTTAAATTTTAAAATTTAAAAATTTAAATACAAAATTTTAAAAATATAATTATTAAAATTTTAAATTTTAAAATTTAAAAATTTATATCCAAAATTTTAAAAATTTAATTCTTAAAACTTTAAATTTTAAATTTTAAAAATTTAAATACTAAATTTTAAAAATTTAATTATTAAAACTTTAAATTTTAAAATTTAAAAATATAAATAATAAATTTTAAAAATTTAATTATTAAAATTTTAAATTTTAAAATTTAAAAATTTAAATACTAAATTTTAAAAATTTAATTTTTAAAATTTTAAATTTTAAAATTTAAAAATTTAAATACTAAATTTTAAAAATTTAATTATTAAAACTTTAAATTTTAAAATTTAAAAATTTAAATACTAACTTTTAAAAATTTATTTATTAAAATTTTAAATTTTAAAATTTAAAAATTTAAATCCTAAATTTTAAAAATTTAATTATTAAAACTTTAAATTTTAAAATTTAAAAATCTAAATACTAAATTTTAAAAATCTAATTATTAAAATTTTAAATTTTAAAATTTAAAAATTTAAACTTTAAAATTTAAAAATTTAAATACTAAATTTTAAAAATTTAATTATTAAAATTTTAAAATTTAAAAATTTAAACTATAAAATTTAAAAATTTAAATACTAAATTTTAAAAATTTAATTATTAAAACTTTAAATTTTAAAATTTAAAAATTTAAATAATAAATTTTAAAAATTTATTTATTAAAATTTTAAATCTTAAAATTTAAAAATTTAAATACTAAATTTTAAAAATTTAAATATTAAAATTTTAAATTTTAAAATTTAAAAATTTAAATACTAAATTTTAAAAATTAATTATTAAAATTTAAATTTTAAAATTTAAAAATTTAAATTTTAAAATTTAAAAATTTAAATACTGAATTTTAAAAAGTTAATTATTAAAATTTTAAATTTTAAAATTTAAAAATTTAAATTTTAAAATTTAAAAATTCAAATACTAAATTTTAAAAATTTAATTATTAAAACTTTAAATTTTAAAATTTAAAAATTTAAATACCAAATTTTAAAAATTTAATTATTAAACCTTTAAATTTTAAAATTTAAAAATTTAAATACTAAATTTTAAAAATGTAATTATTAAAATTTTAAATTTTAAAATTAAAAAAATTTAAATTTTAAAATTTAAAAATTTAAATACTAAATTTTAAAAATTTAATTATTAAAACTTTAAATTTTAAAATTTAAAAATTTAAATACTAAATTTTAAAAATATAATTATTAAAATTTTAAATTTTAAAATTTAAAAATTTATATCCTAAATTTTAAAAATTTAATTCTTAAAACTTTAAATTTTAAAATTTAAAAATTTAAATACTAAATTTTAAAAATTTAATTATTAAAACTTTAAATTTTAAAATTTAAAAATATAAATAATAAATTTTAAAAATTTAATTATTAAAATTTTAAATTTTAAAATTTAAAAATTTAGATACTAAATTTTAAAAATTTAATTTTTAAAATTTTAAATTTTAAAATTTAAAAATTTAAATACTAAATTTTAAAAATTTAATTATTAAAACTTTAAATTTTAAAATTTAAAAATTTAAATACTAACTTTTAAAAATTTATTTATTAAAATTTTAAATTTTAAAATTTAAAAATTTAAATCCTAAATTTTAAAAATTTAATTATTAAAACTTTAAATTTTAAAATTTAAAAATCTAAATACTAAATTTTAAAAATCTAATTATTAAAATTTTAAATTTTAAAATTTAAAAATTTAAACTTTAAAATTTAAAAATTTAAATACTAAATTTTAAAAATTTAATTATTAAAATTTTAAAATTTAAAAATTTAAACTTTAAAATTTAAAAATTTAAATACTAAATTTTAAAAATTTAATTATTAAAATTTTAAAATTTAAAAATTTAAACTATAAAATTTAAAAATTTAAATACTAAATTTTAAAAATTTAATTATTAAAACTTTAAATTTTAAAATTTAAAAATTTAAATAATAAATTTTAAAAATTTATTTATTAAAATTTTAAATCTTAAAGTTTAAAAATTTAAATACTAAATTTTAAAAATTTAAATATTAAAATTTTAAATTTTAAAATTTAAAAATTTAAATACCAAATTTTAAAAATTAATTATTAAAACTTAAATTTTAAAATTTAAAAATTTAAATTTTAAAATTTAAAAATTTAAATACTGAATTTTAAAAAGTTAATTATTAAAATTTTAAATTTTAAAATTTAAAAATTTAAATTTTAAAATTTAAAAATTCAAATACTAAATTTTAAAAATTTAATTATTAAAACTTTAAATTTTAAAATTTAAAAATTTAAATACTAAATTTTAAAAATTTAATTATTAAACCTTTAAATTTTAAAATTTAAAAATTTAAATACTAAATTTTAAAAATGTAATTATTAAAATTTTAAATTTTAAAATTAAAAAAATTTAAATTTTAAAATTTAAAAATTTAAATACTAAATTTTAAAAATTTAATTATTAAAACTTTAAATTTTAAAATTTAAAAATTTAGATACTAAATTTTAAAAATATAATTATTAAAATTTTAAATTTTAAAATTTAAAAATTTATATCCTAAATTTTAAAAATTTAATTCTTAAAACTTTAAATTTTAAAATTTAAAAATTTAAATACTAAACTTTAAAAATTTAATTATTAAAACTTTAAATTTTAAAATTTAAAAATATAAATAATAAATTTTAAACATTTAATTATTAAAATTTTAAATTTTAAAATTTAAAAATTTAGATACTAAATTTTAAAAATTTAATTTTTAAAATTTTAAATTTTAAAATTTAAAAATTTAAATACTAAATTTTAAAAATTTAATTATTAAAACTTTAAATTTTAAAATTTAAAAATTTAAATACTAACTTTTAAAAATTTATTTATTAAAATTTTAAATTTTAAAATTTAAAAATTTAAATCCTAAATTTTAAAAATTTAATTATTAAAACTTTAAATTTTAAAATTTAAAAATCTAAATACTAAATTTTAAAAATCTAATTATTAAAATTTTAAATTTTAAAATTTAAAAATTTAAACTTTAAAATTTAAAAATTTAAATACTAAATTTTAAAAATTTAATTATTAAAATTTTAAAATTTAAAAATTTAAACTTTAAAATTTAAAAATTTAAATACTAAATTTTAAAAATTTAATTATTAAAACTTTAAATTTTAAAATTTAAAAATTTAAATAATAAATTTTAAAAATTTATTTATTAAAATTTTAAATCTTAAAATTTAAAAATTTAAATACTAAATTTTAAAAATTTAATTATTAAAATTTTAAATTTTAAAATTTAAAAATTTAAATACTAAATTTTAAAAATTTAATTATTAAAACTTTAAATTTTAAAATTTAAAAATTTAAATACTAACTTTTAAAAATTTATTTATTAAAATTTTAAATTTTAAAATTTAAAAATTTAAATACTAAATTTTAAAAATTTAATTATTCAAACTTTAAATTTTAAAATTTAAAAATTTAAATACTAAATTTTAAAAATGTAATTATTAAAACTTTAAAATTTAAAATTTAAAAATTTAAATACTAAATTTTAAAAATTTAATTATTAAAATTTTAAATATTAATATTTAAAAATTTAAATACTAAATTTTAAAAATTTAATTATTAAAACTTTAAATTTTAAAATTTAAAAATTTAAATACCAAATTTTCAACATTTAAGTATTAAAACTTTAAATTTTAAAATTTAAAAATTTAAATACTAAATTTTAAAAATTTAATTATTAAAACTTTAAATTTTAAAATTTAAAAATTTAAATACTAAATTTTAAAAATTTAATTATTAAAACTTTAAATTTTAAAATTTAAATACTTAATTTTAAAAATTTAATTATTAAAATTTTAAATTTTAAAATTTAAAAATTTAAATACTAAATTTTAAAAATTTAATTATTGAAACTTTAAATTTTAAAATTTAAAAATTTAAATACTAAATTTTAAAAATTTAATTATTAAAACTTTAAATTTTAAAATTTAAATACTTAATTTTAAAAATTTAATTATTAAAATTTTAAATTTTAAAATTTAAAAATTTAAATACTAAATTTTAAAAATTTAATTATTAAAATTTTAAATATTAATATTTAAAAATTTAAATACTAAATTTTAAAAATTTAATTATTAAAACTTTAAATTTTAAAATTTAAAAATTTAAATAATAAAGTTTAAAAATTTAATTATTAAAATTTTAAATCTTAAAATTTAAAAATTTAAATACTAAATTTTAAAAATTTAATTATTAAAATTTTAAATTTTAAAATTTAAAAATTTAAATACTAAATTTTAAAAATTTAATTATTAAAACTTTAAATTTTAAAATTTAAAAATTTAAATGCTAAATTTTAAAAATGTAATTATTAAAACTTTATAATTTAAAATTTAAAAATTTAAATACTAAATTTTAAAAATTTAATTATTAAAATTTTAAATATTAATATTTAAAAATTTATATACTAAATTTTAAAAATTTAATTATTAAAACTTTAAATTTTAAAATTTAAAAATTTAAATACTAAATTTTCAAAATTTAAGTATTAAAACTTTAAGTTTTAAAATTTAAAAATTTAAATACTAAATTTTAAAAATTTAATTATTAAAACTTTAAATTTTAAAATTTAAAAATTTAAATACTAAATTTTAAAAATTTAATTATTAAAACTTTAAATTTTAAAATTTAAATACTTAATTTTAAAAATTTAATTATTAAAATTTTAAATTTTAAAATTTAAAAATTTAAATACTAAATTTTAAAAATTTAATTATTAAAATTTTAAATTTTAAAATTTAAAAATTTAAATACTAAATTTTAAAAAGTTAATTATTAAAATTTTAAATTTTAAAATTTAAAAATTTAAATACTAAATTTTAAAAATTTAATTATTAAAACTTTAAATTTTAAAATTTAAAAATTTGAATACTAAATTTTAAAAATTTAATTATTAAAACTTTAAAATTTAAAATTTAAAAATTTAAATACTAAATTTTAAAAATTTATTTATTAAAACTTTAAATTTTAAAATTTAAAAATTTAAATACTGAATTTTAAAAATTTAATTATTAAAATTTTAAATTTTAAAAATTTAAATACTAAATTTTAAAAATTTAAGTATTAAAATTTTAATACTAAATTTTAAAATTTTAATTATTAAAATTTAATTATTAAAACTTTAAATTTTAAAATTTAAAAATTTAAATACTAAATTTTAAAAATTTAATTATAAAAACTTTAAATTTTAAAATTTTAAAATTTAAATACTAAATTTTAAAAATTTAATTATTAAAATTTTAAATTTTAAAATTTAAAAATTTAAATACTAAATTTTAAAAATTTAAATATTAAAATTTTAAATTTTAAAATTTAAAAATTTAAATACTAAATTTTAAAAATTAATTATTAAAACTTAAATTTTAAAATTTAAAAATTTAAATTTTAAAATTTAAAAATTTAAATACTGAATTTTAAAAAGTTAATTATTAAAATTTTAAATTTTAAAATTTAAAAATTTAAATTTTAAAATTTAAAAATTTAAATACTAAATTTTAAAAATTTAATTATTAAAACTTTAAATTTTAAAATTTAAAAATTTAAATACTAAATTTTAAAAATTTAATTATTAAACCTTTAAATTTTAAAATTTAAAAATTTAAATACTAAATTTTAAAAATGTAATTATTAAAATTTTAAATTTTAAAATTAAAAAAATTTAAATTTTAAAATTTAAAAATTTAAATACTAAATTTTAAAAATTTAATTATTAAAACTTTAAATTTTAAAATTTAAAAATTTAAATACAAAATTTTAAAAATATAATTATTAAAATTTTAAATTTTAAAATTTAAAAATTTATATCCTAAATTTTAAAAATTTAATTCTTACAACTTTAAATTTTAAATTTTAAAAATTTAAATACTAAATTTTAAAAATTTAATTATTAAAACTTTAAATTTTAAAATTTAAAAATATAAATAATAAATTTTAAAAATTTAATTATTAAAATTTTAAATTTTAAAATTTAAAAATTTAAATACTAAATTTTAAAAATTTAATTTTTAAAATTTTAAATTTTAAAATTTAAAAATTTAAATACTAAATTTTAAAAATTTAATTATTAAAACTTTAAATTTTAAAATTTAAAAATTTAAATACTAACTTTTAAAAATTTATTTATTAAAATTTTAAATTTTAAAATTTAAAAATTTAAATCCTAAATTTTAAAAATTTAATTATTAAAACTTTAAATTTTAAAATTTAAAAATCTAAATACTAAATTTTAAAAATCTAATTATTAAAATTTTAAATTTTAAAATTTAAAAATTTAAACTTTAAAATTTAAAAATTTAAATACTAAATTTTAAAAATTTAATTATTAAAATTTTAAAATTTAAAAATTTAAACTATAAAATTTAAAAATTTAAATACTAAATTTTAAAAATTTAATTATTAAAACTTTAAATTTTAAAATTTAAAAATTTAAATAATAAATTTTAAAAATTTATTTATTAAAATTTTAAATCTTAAAATTTAAAAATTTAAATACTAAATTTTAAAAATTTAAATATTAAAATTTTAAATTTTAAAATTTAAAAATTTAAATACTAAATTTTAAAAATTAATTATTAAAACTTAAATTTTAAAATTTAAAAATTTAAATTTTAAAATTTAAAAATTTAAATACTGAATTTTAAAAAGTTAATTATTAAAATTTTAAATTTTAAAATTTAAAAATTTAAATTTTAAAATTTAAAAATTTAAATACTAAATTTTAAAAATTTAATTATTAAAACTTTAAATTTTAAAATTTAAAAATTTAAATACTAAATTTTAAAAATTTAATTATTAAACCTTTAAATTTTAAAATTTAAAAATTTAAATACTAAATTTTAAAAATGTAATTATTAAAATTTTAAATTTTAAAATTAAAAAAATTTAAATTTTAAAATTTAAAAATTTAAATACTAAATTTTAAAAATTTAATTATTAAAACTTTAAATTTTAAAATTTAAAAATTTAAATACTAAATTTTAAATATATAATTATTAAAATTTTAAATTTTAAAATTTAAAAATTTATATCCTAAATTTTAAAAATTTAATTCTTAAAACTTTAAATTTTAAAATTTAAAAATTTAAATACTAAATTTTAAAAATTTAATTATTAAAACTTTAAATTTTAAAATTTAAAAATATAAATAATAAATTTTAAAAATTTAATTATTAAAATTTTAAATTTTAAAATTTAAAAATTTAGATACCAAATTTTAAAAATTTAATTTTTAAAATTTTAAATTTTAAAATTTAAAAATTTAAATACTAAATTTTAAAAATTTAATTATTAAAACTTTAAATTTTAAAATTTAAAAATTTAAATACTAACTTTTAAAAATTTATTTATTAAAATTTTAAATTTTAAAATTTAAAAATTTAAATCCTAAATTTTAAAAATTTAATTATTAAAACTTTAAATTTTAAAATTTATAAATCTAAATACTAAATTTTAAAAATCTAATTATTAAAATTTTAAATTTTAAAATTTAAAAATTTAAACTTTAAAATTTAAAAATTTAAATACTAAATTTTAAAAATTTAATTATTAAAATTTTAAAATTTAAAAATTTAAACTTTAAAATTTAAAAATTTAAATACTAAATTTTAAAAATTTAATTATTAAAACTTTAAATTTTAAAATTTAAAAATTTAAATAATAAATTTTAAAAATTTATTTATTAAGATTTTAAATCTTAAAATTTAAAAATTTAAATACTAAATTTTAAAAATTTAATTATTAAAATTTTAAATTTTTAAATTTAAAAATTTAAATACTAAATTTTAAAATTTTAATTATTAAAACTTTATATTTTAAAATTTAAAAATTTAAATACTAACTTTTAAAAATTTATTTATTAAAATTTTAAATTTTAAAATTTAAAAATTTAAATACTAAATTTTAAAAATTTAATTATTCAAACTTTAAATTTTAAAATTTAAAAATTTAAATACTAAATTTTAAAAATGTAATTATTAAAACTTTAAAATTTAAAATTTAAAAATTTAAATACTAAATTTTAAAAATTTAATTATTAAAACTTTAAATTTTAAAATTTAAAAATTTAAATACTAAATTTTAAAAATTTAATTATTAAAACTTTAAATTTTAAAATTTAAATACTTAATTTTAAAAATTTAATTATTAAAATTTTAAATTTTAAAATTTAAAAATTTAAATACTAAATTTTAAAAATTTAATTATTGAAACTTTAAATTTTAAAATTTAAAAATTTAAATACTAAATTTTAAAAATTTAATTATTAAAACTTTAAATTTTAAAATTTAAAAATTTAAATACTAAATTTTAAAAATTTAATTATTAAAATTTTAAATTTTAAAATTTAAAAATTTAAATACTAAATTTTAAAAATTTAATTATTAAAACTTTAAATTTTAAAATTTAAAAATTTAAATACTAACTTTTAAAAATTTATTTATTAAAATTTGAAATTTTAAAATTTAAAAATTTAAATACTAAATTTTAAAAATTTAATTATTCAAACTTTAAATTTTAAAATTTAAAAATTTAA